>NW_026555282.1:0-16079 GCF_021234165.1 Pteronotus mesoamericanus | reverse complement strand
GGCATTTTTGTCAGTAGTAGCTACATCCTCATTTATGGTGGCCAGTTGGCTTTGTGAAACCAGGTTCTCCCACCCTGCTAGTCCTCCTAAAAGGTGTCCTAAAAGATATAGAAAAGGAGACTCAAGAGCGTAAGTCCCCTTCCCCCAACACCTGCCCCCCGCCTCCACACACACCAAATTACCCTGAAATTTGCCATACACTTCTCTCTGTTCTTTGGAGGACTTGGAAAATCTTTGACTCTGAAGTGTTGGACTTGGGTCAGGGCCTTCTTGGGAGGGAGCAGGGTAAGGTCTGGGTGTAAAGGAGAGGGTGCTGAGGCAGAGAGGAGTGCACGGAGCAGGAAAAGAAGGAAGCCAGAAAGAAGTGGGGTTATAAGAACCAGCTAGACAGAGGGGAGGCAGACTTTGTGGAGGGAAAAGGCCGAAGTTGTTTAAGAGAGACCTCCATAGATGAGAGTCTGCCTGAGTCCTGCCTTTTCTGAGCGGCTTCTTCTTGCCAATCAAAGAAAGCCACCCATATAAGTTAGTTATTTTTTTTTTCTTTCTATTTTCAGGAGCCAAGTCAATGCACAAGTTTTGACATGCCTCAATAGCCCTAAAGGGACTCTTTCAAGATTTCAAGATTGTCTTGCCTGAAGTCACTCCACTTAGAGAGGAACTGAACACTTAGGGCCATAGTGGCGGAACATGTGCACAGTGGGGGTCCATTGGGGGGTTGACTACATTGGGAATTTCCTGTAGGAAAAGAGGTTTAAACTATAAGAAGGGAGAAGGGCATTGTTCTATCTTAGGTTCTGTGCTGGGCCAGAAGAGCCCTAAAGATGGAAGAACAGAGACACTAGGTGATTTCAGTAAGACGCTAGGTTAACGCTATTCTAAGAGTCAAACCTACAAGGTTCAGGCTGCAGTGAAACACCAGAACGTAGGAGCAGGACTCACCTCTCAACCTAACGGTGGTCCCCGAGAGACAAGGGAGGGTGGGCTTCTCTGTGGGCTCTACCCTTGTCTGAAACGTCAGCAGGGTCCAGTGACACTTCAGACCTATCCCAGCCAAGGCACCATACTGTGAAGGATTGAAAAAAAAAAAAGTTAAAGTGTCCCAAACAGGGTTTATAGATTTTATTCCACTGAAGTATATCAAGGAGCAACTTGAGACCAGGTGACTCCCAGGGCCGAGGTAGGATTGGAGTTTATGGAGAGGGGCAAGGAGAAGAGAGGGGCACAGACTGTGTGGTCTGTCCCGGGTCATCGTTTTCTTGTCAGTGACTGGCCCAGACTAGTGTTTGGAGAGCTTGGGCGTTTGTTGCACTGCTTCATACCGCTTGTCTGGATCTTTGGTGCAATCTCATGCCTGCAGCTCTCAGTCAGAGCTGTCCTTTGAGAGCTGTTTTTGTGGTTTGTCAAGGTTTGGGGGGTCCAATGGCAAAAAATGGGGGAGGGGAGGGAAGTGGATAAGGGAAAGGAGACATGGAGGCAGTGAATCAATTTCAATGCTCTCCAGCTTCATTTTCTTTTTTAATTCTCATTTTCTCCTCCTCCTCATTCTCTCAAGGACTTGTTTTAAAATCGATGAGATCTAGCCCTGGCTGGTGTGGCTCAGTGGACTGCACGCGGCCTGCAAATCAAAGGGTCCCGGCTTCGATTCCCAGTCTGGGCACATGCCTGGAGTGCCGGCCAGTCCCCAGTGGGGGGCGCTCAAGAGGCAACCGCACATTGATGTTTCTCTCCCACTCTCCCTTTCTCTAAAAATAAATAAATACAACCTTTTTAAGAAATTGATGAGATCTCTTTATATGAATTCTCATCAATCCATTTTACATGAGGAGGATATAAAAATAAACATCAGAGAAGTATTAATTATATGAAAAGATGTTGAACCTTACAAATAAAAACGTTATCTTACAACAATGACGAAACATTTTTTTACCTCTCCGTTTAGCAGCATTTAAAAATTTACCACTACTCTCAGGATACAGTGCAGGCACTGACCTATGTTCCCTGTTAAAGGCATGTGGAGATGTGTGTCAACTTGTGGGAATCCGTGCAAGGCAAATTATCTAAAACGTGGGCAAAGATTTACTCAAAAAGTTTGCCATGCCTTACTTTTTATTATGTTTCAAAAACCATGTGGGAAATGTGGAAGGTACATGTCCTGGAATATAGGGAAAGTTCAATGTCAAGAAAATATATGAATTACCTAATGTCAACCGTAAAAACTCCAGAATTCGATATTGGATAGGGAACTGTCACAAGGATGTAAAAATGAAGGTGATGTGTGCACAATGTGTTGAAAGTGGTTCGATCATAGATGATTACTCTCTCTCTCTCTTTGGATTTTTCCCTGTCTTCCCAAGTGACTACAGTCAGGAGAATTTCCTCATATATATCTTCTTGATTGAAATTCCCTCCAAATCACTAGTGAGTTTTTCCACCAAAAAGCTGGAGTAGTTGAAAAGCTATCTGCCGTAAGTAAATTTAAAGAGTGCCTTTTATCGCACTCGGTCTTGCGGCTGGAAATCCTGTACTGACTACACACATTATAGGGAATATTGGAGATAGCACCAAGATTGAGAACATTGTATCTGCAAGTGCCCAGCTAACGACCTGCTAGGTGATTATGCTGGCTACCACCCCATGAAGCAGACAGAAGCTGTTACCCCCCTCGTTTTTTACCTGCGGACACTGTGGCACACGGCAGGGGTCACTTGTCAAGGGTCTCGGGACTCCTCAGAGAGGGCCTCAAAGTCCGGTCAGACACTACACATTGCAGGCTGGTTTGCAGGATGCTTTCCTGCCCTCAGCAGGAGAATGAAATAAAAGCCTCACTGGGGAAGAGAGTAAAAGACAGCAAAAACCTTTCAAAGCACTGTGATGATGTAGCGATTGCTCACAATAAAGTGCTAAATGGAAAGGGGGAAAAAAGCCATGTAGGAAATGGTTCATTAGAGTACGATCCCAGCATTATAAAACAAGAACTTATTTACAAAGAAAAAGAATTTAGAGGAAATCAGATACTGGCTCATTTACTAAAAAGTATATATATATATCTATCTATATATAGATATATCTATGTATCTATCTATCTATATAGCTACACACACACACACACACACACACACACACACATATATGAACACACTGCTTTGGGCAGTGTTTCCTTGATGTCTTGAAAATACAATGGTGAACAAAAACAAAAAACAAACCAAAAAAAGGAAGCAAAAATATATAGCTCCTGTCTTTGGGAAGATTACAGCTCAGCGGTTATTTCTGCTTTCTGTATCAGTGTTTAAATATAATTTTTAACTCTTTTATACTACGCGTAATTTTAGAAAGAGAAATGAATCAATTTTTTCAAGTCTTCTCAAATGATTTTAACAAAAAGTAACTAATTTGAAAAATCTCAGTTGAATGAAAGATGTTGAAGTGACAATGCAATATTAATGTCACCGTGTTTACAAAGCACCTTAAAATATGAAAACATCTAAGAAAACTCATCACGAAATATTATGGTCATTGGTGTGTGATGGGACTGTGGTTTAGATTATTATGTTTCATCCGCCCTTCAAATTTTTCTAAAGTGAGGTTTGAGTGCCTAACATACCCGAAGAGTAATACATTGATAAAGGATCAAAACAGCTTGGAGGAAGCCAGTGAAGCGCATTAAGAGAAGGAGAAATACAAATTGTGGAACCAGGGCACAGCGTTTTTAGTAGCAATGCCCCCAAAGGGAGCCACTCGGCCCCAAAATGGGACTGGCCCGCACACTCACAGAAACTACCTGCCATTTTCCCCACCAGAGTTGTCCGGGGCCAGGCGGGGGTGGGGGCGGGGTGGTGTCCCATTTTATTTATTTTTTTTTAAAGAACGTAGGGCGGAGGAGAAGTGAGCAAGAACAGTGCACGGTGCAACACTGCCCCCTGCTGACCAGAGAAACCGAACGCCGCCAACCGCAGAACAAAAGCGACCTTTTTGCTACTTCCGGGTGCTGAGCCAGGCCTGAGAACAGAAGTTCCCAGTGAACCACCCCTAATAGGGCCGTTTCCCCAGTCCCGCCCTTGGAATCTGCAACACTGGCAGGAAGTCCCGGCCCCCAGAAAGAAAGCTTCAGAAGACAGGACCGTGCACTGATTGGCCAGTTCTGGGGGGTGCTTGGGGTCCCGGTGACATCACTGCCAATGTCCCAGCCAAGCATGTACTAGAGCTTTTCTCTCTCTCTCTCTCTCTCTCTCTCTGTATTTTATTTTTTCATTTTTTTAATTGTTGTTCAAGTACAGTTGTCTCCATTTCCCCCCCTGCCCCACCCACCCCCACCTCCCACCGTCATATACTAGAAGTTTTCTTGCAGGCCACTTCGGAACCTGAGGCTGAGGGGCCGGGCCAGAGATATCCAGCTCCTATGGTCCAATTGCCCCAGCCGCCCCAGAGCCACGCGTGCGGGATCTTTACAAATACCCTCGTCATCCTCCTCTGGTTCCCCCACTCCTACCCACCAGCCCTGCAAAGAGCTCATACAATGTCACACGCCCCACTCTCCTCTCAGCCCTCATTCCTCCAAACCCTCCAGGCAACCTCAAGGTCCAGAGGCCTGACCCAGTCAACCCGGACACTCTGGGTCCTCAAGAAGGTTCTCCTCCTCCCCATGGTGTGTTCCAGTACCCACAGTCATGCCCTGGGCATCAAGAAACCCAGCACCCTCCGTAATGACCCTTTCTAGCATTCCCTCTCTGATCGCCTGTGAATTAACACTCTGCCCTGGTCGACCAGCTGACTTCCTCTGATGACTCTGTTCAGAGAGCCATGAACCCTTAGGGGCCTCCAGTAAGAATGCCACAACCTTCCTCAACATCCGCCAGGCCCCTCCTTATTCAGCCTACCCAGGAATATAAACACCTCTTCTAACACATCCCTCTTGCTCCTTCCTCACCACCCCCACCCCCCGCCCTGTACTGTCCCGCTGTGGCCCAATAAGGGACACAATCTTGCCTGTATGTGAGCACCTGAGCATTGATGAGAAAACTTTAAACCTTCCCAAACTGTTTATCTTAAATCCATGACCAGGGGAGCATCACATCTTACTTTGCCCTCGTCCTACCTACACCACTCCCTTCCTCCCTAGCAACCCTCCTCCATTCCAATGGAGAAGACAGAAGCAATGAGGTGTGACCTGTCAGAGGTTCCCACATCCAATCTACCTGTTTTTGCCCTGACGTTCTGTACGGGCCCCGGGCATGGGTGCCCCTGGCTGCAGCCAGCCCTCCCTCGCCTGTGCTCAGGACCCCATGGCTTCCACCTGCTTGGGCACTTTGCTCCTGCACTCGCCATCCCTCCTCTCTCCTGACCCGTTCCTGAGGAGGAATGCTGAGGTAACCCTTTGTTCTGTTCTTTGAAAAATAGGAAAAGACAAAGAGGGTTAGAAAATGGAGTTGCTAAATGTGCCAGAGGCGCCAGAGAAGTTATCGAGGAAGAGTATAGAAAAGTGATTGTGGGATCAGAAAATATGGATATTAATGTAGATGACCTTAAATAGGCCAGTTGCAGGGATGTGATAGGGACAAAAGCCTTACTGGCGGGGATTCAGGAGCAAATGGTCTGAGGAGAAGTTGAAGCAATTGCGCTCTGAAAATCATCCAGTCCTGGGCCGGTGGCCCCAGAGTGACACGCGGGAAGGGGGTTGTCGGGTGTGGCCCCTTTGGCGTGGGAGGGCCCCGCGTACAAAGAGCAGGCGATAGATAGTTCAGGAGACTAGTGAGAAGCGCGGGAGCAAAGTCCCCGAGCAGGTGGAAGGCAAGGGATGCTGAGCACAGGTGAGGGCTGGCTGCAGACGCCAGCAGGCATGCCCAGGGCCAGCAGCGCCTGCCCCGGGAGAAACAGGTCCCCTGGGTCTGAGAAGCAGAGCGGGAGCCCTGCCTCGCTGCCTCTGTGCCCTGCATAAATTATTGGGGAAGGGCATGGGAATGGAAGAGGCTTGCTAGTGAGGAAGGCAGTGGTGTTGGTAGGATGAGGGCCAAAGTCAGAATCAATGCCCTTCTAGTTGTGGATTTAAGAATATTAAAGAAAGCTTAAATTGTCGTCATCAATGCTCAAGTGCTCTGATACAGGTAGGGATCTGCCTCTTACTGGCGAACAGCACGAGCATTGAAAGGGTAGTTAGGAGCGAGAGCAGTGTGTTAGAGGGGGAGTTTATACCCTGGTGGATGGTGAGGAAGGCTGTGGGGTCCACACCGGAGGCCCCATGAGCTTGAAGGCTGTCTAAGGGGGAGGCATTAGAGGAAGGGTGCTCTAAGAACAGGGCATGGTTTTGAGGTGACGATAGAGAAGAATGCTAGGAACGTCGACCAGGACAGCGCCCGTGCTTCCCTGATGCCCAGGCATGAGCTTGGGCATGAGAATGCAGAGTGGTGAGGAAGTGAAGAATGTCCCTGAGGAGGTGGAGGCTCCGTGTGCAACAGGTCAGGCTCATGGGCCCCGAGCTTGCCTGAATGGTTCCAAGAGTGAGGACCCCTGGAGAACCTGTCACTAGAAGAGCTTGTTCAAGATCTGGACGGGGAGGCAGAAGGAGGATGAAGAGGGGATAGATACAGGTGCCTTAGGTGAGGCACTGGGGAATTCCTGCAACAGGGTATAACAAGCAGTCACCTCCGGACCCAATAGTTAGTTTGCAGCAGGATCTGGGACTAAACCTGGAGTGACGCCCGCTGGCACGGAGACCGGCAGAGACGGCACAGGGCTCCGGCGCGCATGCCGAGAACCCGCCAATCGGAGGGCGGGCAGCACCCGCCTGTGGGAGGCGGCTTTCCTGCCCGCCTGGGCTGGCCTGGACTTCCGGCTCCTGCAGGCAGGCTCTGGGGGCCGCGCCGGGAAAGCGGCCTTGCCGGGGCCTTTCGGGCAGGGTCTTCTGCCTTCACGGACGCTCATCGTCACCCCGCTGGTCCCCAGGAGCCACTGGGGTCTCTGACTCGGCGCGGAGTGTCAGAGGAAAAGACCCGTCTTCCGTTGCGCGTGCGGCCTCCTGTTTCTCTGGACAGCAGAGGGCAGTGGTGCACCGTGTCGACGCCGGGCCAGCTCTCCCCCGCCCTTCCTGCTGGAAAAAAATGCAGTCCTATCCGTGGTTGGTGGCTCTCTTCTGGGCCTGTGCAGGCTCTGCAGCCAGCCACCGTGCCCGCCGCCGTTGTTTCACTAGACTAGGTTCACCAGTGAAAAGCTGGGTTCTAGACACACACCGGACGCTTTCCTTTTCAGATTGCCTGTTTCTTCTACGTTGCCGCCGAGGCTGCTTAGCAGCCTGTCTTGCCGCTCCTCCGAGTTGGGTCCACGTGGCCTTTCCCCAGCTCCTTTTGGGTTTTATGGGCCTTCGTGCCCGTAGGCTGCACTGATGGCAGTCGCTCGGGCTTCAGAATGACTGAGCAAGTAAAGAAACATATCTGCGATAGTGTTTGGGTTAAGCTTGAGCATTACTCTGAGGAAACTAATTGGATGATTCAGAAGTCTGCCGGTATCGGCAACTAGTCATAGGCAACTCCATCTTCGTAAGGTGCCCAAGCATGTAGCAAGTCTCCTGCAGAGTTTCCTGAGGAAATATTCAATTACCCTAGTGACTTTCACCCATACAGCTTATTTTGGCTCCCTGGGACTTCTGGCTTTTCTCAATTCCAAAATCACCTTTAAAAGGGAAGAGAATCAGGTAATTGAGATGGGGCAGCTGATAGCAATTTAGAGGTTCCAAGGTATCTACTTTGAAGAGGAAGGAGGTGTTGTCGTCCTATGTACAATGTTTTCTTGTATCTTGCACAGTCTTCAATAAAGGTCCCTATTTTTCACATTGGATGGCTGGATAGCTTCTGGACAGACTATATATAGATATCTGCATATATATATATTTAATATATATTGAGTATATCTGAATATGTATATATATTGAAGATATATATTTAGAAGATTTCTGGAAAAATATATATATCTATATATATAGATATATATATCTAGTTTACTCTCCTGGAGAATATATATATATCCAAAAGAGTAAAATTTGCAAATATTTGACAATATTTACTGAGCACCCACAACATGCTAGGTACTCTTGCAAGTGCTGAGGGAAAAAGAATGGAACAGACGTGCACTAACTACAGCAACTGCTCTCATGAATGACAACTCTGCTATTATCTTTGAATCATATGTCAGTGAATCTTCAATTTCAGAGAATTTTTCACGAGTTTCAATATGTCTGCATAATTTTTTCAGAAAGACAACTGAAAGTATTAAAGCGACTTTAAAAAATGTGTAACAGAGCACCGAATGGTGTGGCTCAGTTACTTGGCTGGGCTTACTCTGTAATGGAAAAATCACACGTTCCATGCCTGGTCAACGCACATGCCTGGGTTGGGGCCTAGTCCCTAGTTGAGGTGTATGTGAGGCAACTGATCTATGTTTGTCTCCCTTTCTTTCTCTTCTATTCCTCTCTAACAATAAATAAATAAATACATACATACATAAAATATTTTAAAAAATGTTTCAGTGAATTGTAAAAAGGAAGTTGAAGTCATGACACAGAAATGACCCTTAGTATATTTAAAATGGAGCATTTTGACGAAAAATTTCTAACAAACTGACCACCAAATACTATTAATACTCAGCATTGGATGATGGAACTGTGATTTGAATTACCTTAACTATACCAGAGTTTTCTATAATAAGCCTTAGCGACTGCCATCAGTGCAGCCTACGGGCACGAAGGCCCATAAAACCCAAAAGGAGCTGGGGAAAGGCCACGTGGACCCAACTCGGAGGAGCGGCAAGACAGGCTGCTAAGCAGCCTCGGCGGCAACGTAGAAGAAACAGGCAATCTGAAAAGGAAAGCGTCCGGTGTGTGTCTAGAACCCAGCTTTTCACTGGTGAACCTAGTCTAGTGAAACAACGGCGGCGGGCACGGTGGCTGGCTGCAGAGCCTGCACAGGCCCAGAAGAGAGCCACCAACCACGGATAGGACTGCATTTTTTTCCAGCAGGAAGGGCGGGGGAGAGCTGGCCCGGCGTCGACACGGTGCACCACTGCCCTCTGCTGTCCAGAGAAACAGGAGGCCGCACGCGCAACGGAAGACGGGTCTTTTCCTCTGACACTCCGCGCCGAGTCAGAGACCCCAGTGGCTCCTGGGGACCAGCGGGGTGACGATGAGCGTCCGTGAAGGCAGAAGACCCTGCCCGAAAGGCCCCGGCAAGGCCGCTTTCCCGGCGCGGCCCCCAGAGCCTGCCTGCAGGAGCCGGAAGTCCAGGCCAGCCCAGGCGGGCAGGAAAGCCGCCTCCCACAGGCGGGTGCTGCCCGCCCTCCGATTGGCGGGTTCTCGGCATGCGCGCCGGAGCCCTGTGCCGTCTCTGCCGGTCTCCGTGCCAGCGGGCGTCACTCCAGGTTTAGTCCCAGATCCTGCTGCAAACTAACTATTGGGTCCGGAGGTGACTGCTTGTTATACCCTGTTGCAGGAATTCCCCAGTGCCTCACCTAAGGCACCTGTATCTATCCCCTCTTCATCCTCCTTCTGCCTCCCCGTCCAGATCTTGAACAAGCTCTTCTAGTGACAGGTTCTCCAGGGGTCCTCACTCTTGGAACCATTCAGGCAAGCTCGGGGCCCATGAGCCTGACCTGTTGCACACGGAGCCTCCACCTCCTCAGGGACATTCTTCACTTCCTCACCACTCTGCATTCTCATGCCCAAGCTCATGCCTGGGCATCAGGGAAGCACGGGCGCTGTCCTGGTCGACGTTCCTAGCATTCTTCTCTATCGTCACCTCAAAACCATGCCCTGTTCTTAGAGCACCCTTCCTCTAATGCCTCCCCTTAGACAGCCTTCAAGCTCATGGGGCCTCCGGTGTGGACCCCACAGCCTTCCTCACCATCCACCAGGGTATAAACTCCCCCTCTAACACACTGCTCTCGCTCCTAACTACCCTTTCAATGCTCGTGCTGTTCGCCAGTAAGAGGCAGATCCCTACCTGTATCAGAGCACTTGAGCATTGATGACGACAATTTAAGCTTTCTTTAATATTCTTAAATCCACAACTAGAAGGGCATTGATTCTGACTTTGGCCCTCATCCTACCAACACCACTGCCTTCCTCACTAGCAAGCCTCTTCCATTCCCATGCCCTTCCCCAATAATTTATGCAGGGCACAGAGGCAGCGAGGCAGGGCTCCCGCTCTGCTTCTCAGACCCAGGGGACCTGTTTCTCCCGGGGCAGTCGCTGCTGGCCCTGGGCATGCCTGCTGGCGTCTGCAGCCAGCCCTCACCTGTGCTCAGCATCCCTTGCCTTCCACCTGCTCGGGGACTTTGCTCCCGCGCTTCTCACTAGTCTCCTGAACTATCTATCGCCTGCTCTTTGTACGCGGGGCCCTCCCACGCCAAAGGGGCCACACCCGACAACCCCCTTCCCGCGTGTCACTCTGGGGCCACCGGCCCAGGACTGGATGATTTTCAGAGCGCAATTGCTTCAACTTCTCCTCAGACCATTTGCTCCTGAATCCCCGCCAGTAAGGCTTTTGTCCCTATCACATCCCTGCAACTGGCCTATTTAAGGTCATCTACATTAATATCCATATTTTCTGATCCCACAATCACTTTTCTATACTCTTCCTCGATAACTTCTCTGGCGCCTCTGGCACATTTAGCAACTCCATTTTCTAACCCTCTTTGTCTTTTCCTATTTTTCAAAGAACAGAACAAAGGGTTACCTCAGCATTCCTCCTCAGGAACGGGTCAGGAGAGAGGAGGGATGGCGAGTGCAGGAGCAAAGTGCCCAAGCAGGTGGAAGCCATGGGGTCCTGAGCACAGGCGAGGGAGGGCTGGCTGCAGCCAGGGGCACCCATGCCCGGGGCCCGTACAGAACGTCAGGGCAAAAACAGGTAGATTGGATGTGGGAACCTCTGACAGGTCACACCTCATTGCTTCTGTCTTCTCCATTGGAATGGAGGAGGGTTGCTAGGGAGGAAGGGAGTGGTGTAGGTAGGACGAGGGCAAAGTAAGATGTGATGCTCCCCTGGTCATGGATTTAAGATAAACAGTTTGGGAAGGTTTAAAGTTTTCTCATCAATGCTCAGGTGCTCACATACAGGCAAGATTGTGTCCCTTATTGGGCCACAGCGGGACAGTACAGGGCGGGGGGTGGGGGTGGTGAGGAAGGAGCAAGAGGGATGTGTTAGAAGAGGTGTTTATATTCTTGGGTAGGCTGAATAAGGAGGGGCCTGGCGGATGTTGAGGAAGGTTGTGGCATTCTTACTGGAGGCCCCTAAGGGTTCATGGCTCTCTGAACAGAGTCATCAGAGGAAGTCAGCTGGTCGACCAGGGCAGAGTGTTAATTCACAGGCGATCAGAGAGGGAATGCTAGAAAGGGTCATTACGGAGGGTGCTGGGTTTCTTGATGCCCAGGGCATGACTGTGGGTACTGGAACACACCATGGGGAGGAGGAGAACCTTCTTGAGGACCCAGAGTGTCCGGGTTGACTGGGTCAGGCCTCTGGACCTTGAGGTTGCCTGGAGGGTTTGGAGGAATGAGGGCTGAGAGGAGAGTGGGGCGTGTGACATTGTATGAGCTCTTTGCAGGGCTGGTGGGTAGGAGTGGGGGAACCAGAGGAGGATGACGAGGGTATTTGTAAAGATCCCGCACGCGTGGCTCTGGGGCGGCTGGGGCAATTGGACCATAGGAGCTGGATATCTCTGGCCCGGCCCCTCAGCCTCAGGTTCCGAAGTGGCCTGCAAGAAAACTTCTAGTATATGACGGTGGGAGGTGGGGGTGGGTGGGGCAGGGGGGGAAATGGAGACAACTGTACTTGAACAACAATTAAAAAAATGAAAAAATAAAATACAGAGAGAGAGAGAGAGAGAGAGAGAGAGAAAAGCTCTAGTACATGCTTGGCTGGGACATTGGCAGTGATGTCACCGGGACCCCAAGCACCCCCCAGAACTGGCCAATCAGTGCACGGTCCTGTCTTCTGAAGCTTTCTTTCTGGGGGCCGGGACTTCCTGCCAGTGTTGCAGATTCCAAGGGCGGGACTGGGGAAACGGCCCTATTAGGGGTGGTTCACTGGGAACTTCTGTTCTCAGGCCTGGCTCAGCACCCGGAAGTAGCAAAAAGGTCGCTTTTGTTCTGCGGTTGGCGGCGTTCGGTTTCTCTGGTCAGCAGGGGGCAGTGTTGCACCGTGCACTGTTCTTGCTCACTTCTCCTCCGCCCTACGTTCTTTAAAAAAAAAATAAATAAAATGGGACACCACCCCGCCCCCACCCCCGCCTGGCCCCGGACAACTCTGGTGGGGAAAATGGCAGGTAGTTTCTGTGAGTGTGCGGGCCAGTCCCATTTTGGGGCCGAGTGGCTCCCTTTGGGGGCATTGCTACTAAAAACGCTGTGCCCTGGTTCCACAATTTGTATTTCTCCTTCTCTTAATGCGCTTCACTGGCTTCCTCCAAGCTGTTTTGATCCTTTATCAATGTATTACTCTTCGGGTATGTTAGGCACTCAAACCTCACTTTAGAAAAATTTGAAGGGCGGATGAAACATAATAATCTAAACCACAGTCCCATCACACACCAATGACCATAATATTTCGTGATGAGTTTTCTTAGATGTTTTCATATTTTAAGGTGCTTTGTAAACACGGTGACATTAATATTGCATTGTCACTTCAACATCTTTCATTCAACTGAGATTTTTCAAATTAGTTACTTTTTGTTAAAATCATTTGAGAAGACTTGAAAAAATTGATTCATTTCTCTTTCTAAAATTACGCGTAGTATAAAAGAGTTAAAAATTATATTTAAACACTGATACAGAAAGCAGAAATAACCGCTGAGCTGTAATCTTCCCAAAGACAGGAGCTATATATTTTTGCTTCCTTTTTTTGGTTTGTTTTTTGTTTTTGTTCACCATTGTATTTTCAAGACATCAAGGAAACACTGCCCAAAGCAGTGTGTTCATATATGTGTGTGTGTGTGTGTGTGTGTGTGTGTGTGTAGCTATATAGATAGATAGATACATAGATATATCTATATATAGATAGATATATATATATATACTTTTTAGTAAATGAGCCAGTATCTGATTTCCTCTAAATTCTTTTTCTTTGTAAATAAGTTCTTGTTTTATAATGCTGGGATCGTACTCTAATGAACCATTTCCTACATGGCTTTTTTCCCCCTTTCCATTTAGCACTTTATTGTGAGCAATCGCTACATCATCACAGTGCTTTGAAAGGTTTTTGCTGTCTTTTACTCTCTTCCCCAGTGAGGCTTTTATTTCATTCTCCTGCTGAGGGCAGGAAAGCATCCTGCAAACCAGCCTGCAATGTGTAGTGTCTGACCGGACTTTGAGGCCCTCTCTGAGGAGTCCCGAGACCCTTGACAAGTGACCCCTGCCGTGTGCCACAGTGTCCGCAGGTAAAAAACGAGGGGGGTAACAGCTTCTGTCTGCTTCATGGGGTGGTAGCCAGCATAATCACCTAGCAGGTCGTTAGCTGGGCACTTGCAGATACAATGTTCTCAATCTTGGTGCTATCTCCAATATTCCCTATAATGTGTGTAGTCAGTACAGGATTTCCAGCCGCAAGACCGAGTGCGATAAAAGGCACTCTTTAAATTTACTTACGGCAGATAGCTTTTCAACTACTCCAGCTTTTTGGTGGAAAAACTCACTAGTGATTTGGAGGGAATTTCAATCAAGAAGATATATATGAGGAAATTCTCCTGACTGTAGTCACTTGGGAAGACAGGGAAAAATCCAAAGAGAGAGAGAGAGTAATCATCTATGATCGAACCACTTTCAACACATTGTGCACACATCACCTTCATTTTTACATCCTTGTGACAGTTCCCTATCCAATATCGAATTCTGGAGTTTTTACGGTTGACATTAGGTAATTCATATATTTTCTTGACATTGAACTTTCCCTATATTCCAGGACATGTACCTTCCACATTTCCCACATGGTTTTTGAAACATAATAAAAAGTAAGGCATGGCAAACTTTTTGAGTAAATCTTTGCCCACGTTTTAGATAATTTGCCTTGCACGGATTCCCACAAGTTGACACACATCTCCACATGCCTTTAACAGGGAACATAGGTCAGTGCCTGCACTGTATCCTGAGAGTAGTGGTAAATTTTTAAATGCTGCTAAACGGAGAGGTAAAAAAATGTTTCGTCATTGTTGTAAGATAACGTTTTTATTTGTAAGGTTCAACATCTTTTCATATAATTAATACTTCTCTGATGTTTATTTTTATATCCTCCTCATGTAAAATGGATTGATGAGAATTCATATAAAGAGATCTCATCAATTTCTTAAAAAGGTTGTATTTATTTATTTTTAGAGAAAGGGAGAGTGGGAGAGAAACATCAATGTGCGGTTGCCTCTTGAGCGCCCCCCCACTGGGGACTGGCCGGCACTCCAGGCATGTGCCCAGACTGGGAATCGAAGCCGGGACCCTTTGATTTGCAGGCCGCGTGCAGTCCACTGAGCCACACCAGCCAGGGCTAGATCTCATCGATTTTAAAACAAGTCCTTGAGAGAATGAGGAGGAGGAGAAAATGAGAATTAAAAAAGAAAATGAAGCTGGAGAGCATTGAAATTGATTCACTGCCTCCATGTCTCCTTTCCCTTATCCACTTCCCTCCCCTCCCCCCATTTTTTTGCCATTGGACCCCCCAAACCTTGACAAACCACAAAAACAGCTCTCAAAGGACAGCTCTGACTGAGAGCTGCAGGCATGAGATTGCACCAAAGATCCAGACAAGCGGTATGAAGCAGTGCAACAAACGCCCAAGCTCTCCAAACACTAGTCTGGGCCAGTCACTGACAAGAAAACGATGACCCGGGACAGACCACACAGTCTGTGCCCCTCTCTTCTCCTTGCCCCTCTCCATAAACTCCAATCCTACCTCGGCCCTGGGAGTCACCTGGTCTCAAGTTGCTCCTTGATATACTTCAGTGGAATAAAATCTATAAACCCTGTTTGGGACACTTTAACTTTTTTTTTTTCAATCCTTCACAGTATGGTGCCTTGGCTGGGATAGGTCTGAAGTGTCACTGGACCCTGCTGACGTTTCAGACAAGGGTAGAGCCCACAGAGAAGCCCACCCTCCCTTGTCTCTCGGGGACCACCGTTAGGTTGAGAGGTGAGTCCTGCTCCTACGTTCTGGTGTTTCACTGCAGCCTGAACCTTGTAGGTTTGACTCTTAGAATAGCGTTAACCTAGCGTCTTACTGAAATCACCTAGTGTCTCTGTTCTTCCATCTTTAGGGCTCTTCTGGCCCAGCACAGAACCTAAGATAGAACAATGCCCTTCTCCCTTCTTATAGTTTAAACCTCTTTTCCTACAGGAAATTCCCAATGTAGTCAACCCCCCAATGGACCCCCACTGTGCACATGTTCCGCCACTATGGCCCTAAGTGTTCAGTTCCTCTCTAAGTGGAGTGACTTCAGGCAAGACAATCTTGAAATCTTGAAAGAGTCCCTTTAGGGCTATTGAGGCATGTCAAAACTTGTGCATTGACTTGGCTCCTGAAAATAGAAAGAAAAAAAAAATAACTAACTTATATGGGTGGCTTTCTTTGATTGGCAAGAAGAAGCCGCTCAGAAAAGGCAGGACTCAGGCAGACTCTCATCTATGGAGGTCTCTCTTAAACAACTTCGGCCTTTTCCCTCCACAAAGTCTGCCTCCCCTCTGTCTAGCTGGTTCTTATAACCCCACTTCTTTCTGGCTTCCTTCTTTTCCTGCTCCGTGCACTCCTCTCTGCCTCAGCACCCTCTCCTTTACACCCAGACCTTACCCTGCTCCCTCCCAAGAAGGCCCTGACCCAAGTCCAACACTTCAGAGTCAAAGATTTTCCAAGTCCTCCAAAGAACAGAGAGAAGTGTATGGCAAATTTCAGGGTAATTTGGTGTGTGTGGAGGCGGGGGCAGGTGTTGGGGGAAGGGGACTTACGCTCTTGAGTCTCCTTTTCTATATCTTTTAGGACACCTTTTAGGAGGACTAGCAGGGTGGGAGAACCTGGTTTCACAAAGCCAACTGGCCACCATAAATGAGGATGTAGCTACTACTGACAAAA
>NW_026555281.1:0-511 GCF_021234165.1 Pteronotus mesoamericanus | reverse complement strand
AAGGACCAAAGTTTAGAAAACTACAGAATGGTCTGAACTCTGAGAGTCGGCATAGAAGGAGTTCAGAGAAAATTAACGTTTTATAAGATTTTCTTAAAAATACTCAGACTTCCTAAAAAGCAGCATTTCTAACTATACTTTCTTCCAAAATGACAGCACAGTCATCAGTCCTGTCATATCAGATGCCTAGGCTGCTAGTCCTGCTTCAATGCTGCTGGTAGTAAAAGAGGCCACGGCAGCAAGGAAATGAACTCAACCCACTAATTACCCACAGTACCTGGCAGGCATTGAGGCTGACTATGCATTCCTGCAGCTGTTAGAAGAAATCACAATCCAGAGAATGAAATGCTGGCAAAGGATGCACAAACCAACGCTACTTATTAAAAGAAGAGAAAATGCATGTTTTACAATTAGTTTATATGAACTGTATGCTTCTCAGATGTTTAAACTAGGCAATATTGTATAACCCTTCAGGATAATTTCTGTATTGACAGAAATTAAGACAAAGCAA
>NW_026555280.1:0-1811 GCF_021234165.1 Pteronotus mesoamericanus | reverse complement strand
CATAGTGCTGCTAAAGCCCTCCCTGTCCTCCTACCTGCACCTGCTCACCTGCAGAGCTCTGGCATCTCCTCTAGAGCTCCTGGAGCACCTCCCTGCCCTCCCACTGGCCCCTGCTTAACTGCAATGCTCTGCCAGTTGCTCAAGAGCTCCTGGGCAGCTTCCTGACCTGCCACCAGCCCCGGCTCACCTACAAAACTCTGCCAGCTCCCCCTAGAGATTCTGGGCAGCTTTCTGACCTCCCACAGGCCCCTGTTCACCTGGAAAATTGCCAGCTCCCCTAGAGCTCCTGAGCAGCTTCCTGGCCTTGAATGGCCCCTGCTTACCTGCATAGTTCTGTCAGCTCCCCTAGAGCTTCTGGGCAGCTTCCAGACCTCCCACTGGCCCCTGCTCACCTGCAAAGCTCTCCAGCTCCCCTAGAGCTCCTGAGCAGCTTCCTGGCCTTGAATGACCCCCGCTTACCTGCATAGATCTGGCAGCTCCCCTAGAGCTTCTGGGCAGCTTCCAGACCTCCCACCGGCCCCTGCTCACCTGCCAAGCTTGCCAGCTCCCCTAGAGGCCCCAGACATCTTCCTGACCTCCCAAGGGCTCCAGCTCACCTGCAAAGCTATACCAGCTCCACTAGAGCTTCTGGGCAGCTTCCTGACCTCCCACTGGGCCCTGCTCATCTG
The DNA here is from genome assembly GCF_021234165.1 of Pteronotus mesoamericanus. Classification (NCBI taxonomy): domain Eukaryota; kingdom Metazoa; phylum Chordata; class Mammalia; order Chiroptera; family Mormoopidae; genus Pteronotus; species Pteronotus mesoamericanus. Next base: position 1,143 of record NW_026555280.1, on the reverse strand, counting down.
CAAAGCTCTGCCAGCTCCTGTAGAGCTGTTGGAGCACTTCCCTGCCCTCCTACCTGCCCCCGCTCACCTGCAGAGCTCTGGCATCTCCCCCAGAGCTCCTGGAGTATCTCCCTGCCCTCTCACAAAGCTCTGCCAGCTTACCTAGAGCTCCTGGGCAGCTTCCTGACATCCCACTGAACCCTCACACCTGCATAGCTCCGTGAGCTCCCCTAGAGCTACTGGATAGCTTCCTGGCCTTGACTGGCCCCCACTTACCTGCATAGCTCTGCCAGCTCCCCTGGAGCTTCAGGGCAGCTTCCTAAGCTCCCACCATCCCCTGCTCACCTGCAATGCTCTGCCAGCTCTCTTAGAGCTCTTGGGCATCTTCCTCACCTCCCACCGGACCATGCTCACTTGCAAAGCTATGCCAGGTCCCTGAGATCTCCTGAGCAGCTTCCTGGCCTTAAATGGCCCCCGCTTACCTGCATAGCTCTGCCAGCTCCCCTGGAGCTTCGGGTCAGCTTCCTAAGCTCCCACCAGCTCCTCCTCATCTACAATGCTCTCCAGTTTTCCTAGAGCTTCTAGTCAGTTTCCTGACCTCCCACTGGCCCCTATTCACCTACAAAGCTCTACCAGCTCCCCTAGAGTGCCTGGAGCATCTCCCTGCCCTCTGAGTGGCCTTCACTCTCTTGCAAAGCTATGCCAGCTCCCCTAGAGCTGCTAGGGAGCTTCCTGGCCTCCCACCAGCCCCAGCTCACTGCATCGTTCTACCAGCTCGCATAGAGCACCCGGAGCACTTCTCTACCCTCCCACCTGTCCCTGCTCACCTGAAGCTGTCCTCACTTGGTCTGTAGCCTGCTGGGCTACAGCAGCTTCTTGCCCTTCTGATCTAGGATCCCGTTTCCCACAGGTGTGTGTTCTCTACCCAGGCTGCTGTGTCCCCCACAGCTCCTGCTGGGGCCCCAGGAAATCTCAGAGCCCTCCACCCTGTTCTGCTCCACTCCTGATCTTATTTTTCTTGGGTGGGCACTGACCCCTGCCCACCCTCTCTCGGGCTGGCTCTGTCCACACAGCCTCTACCCTGCCCCTGCTTTCCCAGAGGAGCTTACCCGCTCTGCTACCTTTCCCCCCGAGAACCTTCTGGTTGCTCCTTCTAGTTGCTCC
>NW_026555279.1:0-35864 GCF_021234165.1 Pteronotus mesoamericanus | reverse complement strand
TTTTAGTTGCAGGTCATCTGCACTGTTCTAGAAACCTGGCCCCAGAGTCCAGCACCTGTCCCCTGTCCACCACCCATGAGTCTGTCTGCTGAGCCTGTGAGCCCCAGCACACCACTACTGCTGTGCCCCTGACCCCTGCTCTCCTGTGCACAGGGCCCTGGCCTCCTGCTCTGACCCTACCCATTGTCCTGAAGAGAACCCTTGGGAGCCCTGGGGTCTTCATCCTCCCCGAACTGAGCCAGCCTCCTTCCTGTCTCCTGGACTCAGACCCACTGAACACCTTGGAGCAGCCCTGCAGTGTTGGCTCCAGCCTGCCTGGTGCCCTGCCCACTGGCCACGTGCAGCTTATGCTCTGCCCTCCAGCTCCTCACTCTTCTCTCGCCCCAGCCAACAACCCAGCTGGCCTCTGTACACCTCTGGTGCGCCCAGCTCTGTGGGTTAGAAGTGCTTGCCTGCTTCCTGTGCTTGGTGGAGCCATCGGCTGTGACCACCTGCGTTTCCCGCTGCTTCATCTGCTCCTCTGGTTCTCTGGGGTCCACAAGGTGTGATCTACCCTCAGCTCCTGTGGCTGGTTCTGCTGCCCCTCCAACCTCCCTCTCTCCTTCTCTGGAGAGACCCCACTCATAAAGAGTGGGGCAACCCCTGCCCTGCTGGCTCCACACAGGGCCCTGGGGCTCCTGTGGCTGTGTTCTGTGCACACTGCCCCGCAATCCAGGAGCTGGGGGTGGCTGAGCCTTGAGGTGCGACTCGCCCCACCCCCAGCCCCGCAAAGACTAAGAACGGGATTGAAACCAGCCCCACAGCTTGCTTCCTGAGGTTCCCTTTTTTCTGGGTGGCTTCTGTGTCAGGGGGCCTGGGGGAGTCCAGAGGTGGCTCAGGTCAACTCAAGGGGGTGTGGGGGGTGGATCGAGCCAGCAACCAGAGCCCAGAGTACAGTGTGGAAAGCTGGATGACACGTGCTCTGACCTTGTCAGGTGGGCTTCCCCTGGCCGTGTGATGCCCTTATCCGGGGGTCAGCTCTCCGTGCTTCCCGCATTGTGCAGTGTGGTCCCAGAGCATCCTGCTCACCGTCATCAGCCCATTCCTGGCTCATCACATCTATGCACTAAGGGGCTTCCAAGGGGCCTGCTGTCTCCCTGAGGTCCCTGACTCTCCCCTCCTTCCCTCTGCTTCTATCTGTGGCTCGATCGATGACGGTAGGACAGTTGTGACCCACAGTCAGGGAAAGGCTGTCCTCCAGAGGATGGACGGAGGTCTGATGTACGAGGACAGAGTACACGGTGGTCACTGGCCCCCAAAATGTCCCTTCGGCTGGGACATTGAGCAGCTCCTGCCCTGCTTTGACGACTGAGGTCCTGTGTGAGGGGCTTGGGTCCTCAGTGTCTGTGTCTCTGCTGCACGCAGCTCACCTTCCCTGTAAGTATAAGGTTTAGCCTTGGACTGGGATGCACTAGAGCCCCCATCCTGGACATGCCAAGGGCCAGGAGGGCTATGGGGGCGGGGCCAGGAACGGTCCCTTCCATGCAGTCAGTGGGCAGAACTTATGCCCTTTGGGCAACAGAGCAGAGTCCACCACTGCAGGAAGGGAACATTGTCTGTGATATTGAAGAGGACTGGACCCTCTCATCCACCGTTTGCAGGGCCCAGTTCCCTGGGTCCACGGGGCCCCTGTCCACCTGCCAAGAGTCCTCCAGGCCACTCTGTGGGCCTGCCATCCAGTCCTCATACCACATCTTGTGGTTTGGGGTTTCTCACATCCCAGCACCAGATTCTGGCCCAGTGGAGCATGGGAGCCTCAGCTGCTCCGCATAGAGCCCAGCTCCAGGGAGAGCGGCTCCATGCTCCTCTCTGTAGCACAGTGCCCAGGACCTGAGGCCCAGGAGAAGCCACACCTCCAGAAGTCCTGCCCTCAGAGGTCCAGTGGTGGGCCTTATGCAGCTCCGTCCCCCCTAGAGGTGGCCAAGCAGCCCCTAGGTTCCAGGTGATGGGAACTGACCCCGCCTCTGCATGGGGCAGGGTAACGTGTGGTAGGAGCCCATGCGCCACTTGACAAAATGCCATGGGCTACAGCCTTGGTCCCTCACCAAGCCAAACTCATCACAAATCTGCTCCATCTGCCTGTCTTCTGCCCCACGGTGCCCTGGCTGCCCCGGGCTCCTTTCTAGCCAGTCACAGCAAAGCGATGCAGGCTGTGAGCATTGCTTATGGCTGCCCGAGGAGCACACTGATCTACATCTCTGGCCTCTCACCACATTGCTGACTTTAGCAGAACCCAGGTAGTATCGAGACCAGAGACTACTTGTCTGTCCATTCTACTGCCAGCTGGAAGCCCAGATTGCTGGCAAATCACACAGAACAACGGGCTGCTGGCTGCTCGTATGGTCCCCATGTTGCCCGTCCCAGTGATGGGGGCCGTGTCAGGGAGACACACCTCTGGGGTCATCTCAAGACATCGGCACAAGTGTTGCCACCCATATCCAGTTGGGGAAGCTGCTGTGGCAGATAAGGGAATGAAGGTGTGGTCTGGGTGTTTCACATGCTGGGCTTGATAGACTCCGGGCACACACCCTTCCTAGTTCTCATGGGCAGTCATTCCCAGGGAAATCCTCTCATGTGAGAAGGCCGGCAAGGCGGTTTACCTGGGAGTGAGGCCTTCCTCACAGCCACGGTGGACCTGAGCCTGGCTCTCAGAGACTGGGCAAAAGACATGCTTTGAAGGTGTTCACTGGCCTCTTCCCACAGCTTTGCATCCATGTGGGTTCTCAGGGCTGATGTGGCCATTCGTGGGTCCATGGTCGTGACAGAGGGCAGCCTGCTTCATGCCCCGCTCTGTCCCACCTGGGACACCCAAGAGTGTCACCACTGTCCCTGCTTGTGTCCAGGTTTTGGGGGGCTGTATGTACCTGTGGCTATGAGCTATTGTCACAGGACTTTACATCTTTTAAGACACTGTGAACATGAAGAGTGAGCAAACAGAAACAAGAAAGGCTGCTGCTGCTCAGCGTCCCTGAAGCTGGGAGTTGTCTTCCAGCCCTGCACTCATTAGAAGCAGGAGTCAGGGGAGCCTGTTAGTTTCACTATGTGTAGGTGTGTTGTCACTGCATACATATATTATCACTTATATAAATATAGCAGACATGTAATACATCTACACAGTCCATTACCTTTATTCATAGGTTAAACAATACAGAAAAGAGGGGGAGCCTTAGTGGGGCCAGGGAAGCGTGGTGGCCACACAAAGCGGACCATCCTGTGTGACTACCTGGGGAACAGGTTGCTTCCTTCCCCTGTGTTGGACTCGAGTGTTGAAATTCACTCTTTCCATGGTCTGGCCATTGTCCATCTGTATGTTGCCTTAGGTCAAACCCTCACCTGGACATTTCTGGGATGAAAGTCTGTAAGGATTTCCTGGCAGCACAGATCTGTTGTGTGTCTGTGTTTTGTTGACCCTACTGGACCATGGTGGACAGGTGTGGGTGGGGAGGGCACCCCGAGGTCAGGGGGAACCTGTGGCATTGTGAGTAATAGTGAAACAGTCCACAAGCTTATCTTGTGCTCATAGAGACAAGCACAAAAATTAAGGGCCCCTTAGCTAGTTCCTCAAACAAAGTATTCCCCAGTAAGTTTTTAGAGACCAAATCAAAACCACAGTCCATGAAAAAAGAAAACCCATCAACTGAACTTAATTAAAATAAAAAGTATCTGCCCCATGAAAGACACAGTTGAGAGTGAAAAAAACAGGCCATACACGAGGAGACAATATTTCTAAAACACGTTTGTGGAAGGACTTATACCCAGAGTATGCATAGAACTGTTTAAGTTCAACAACAGGAAATAAAAGCCCAATTAGATATGGGCCAGACACCTGGATGGACACCTCACCAAAGAAGACATACGGGTGGCAAATGAGTAAACGAAAGATGTCCCGTCTCCAACAAAGTGCTAGTTAAGGCAAGGAAGCACCACTGCACATTCGCACTTAGAATGGAAATGACACCAAAAAGAAGAATGAGCGCCCTGCAACGCTGACAGCTGGGAGGACGTGGAGCAGCAGGGCTGCCATCTCTCCTGGGGAAGCTCAAAGTGTCTAAGCCACCACAGATGGCAGTCAGGCAGTTTCTCCAAGGCCTAGACCCAATGTTACCGTACAGTCCAGAGATCGCACTCCTAGATATTTATCCAAAGGAATAAAACTCATATCCACTCCAAGCCTGCACGGGGATGTTTTTCGCAGCTTTATTCAGACTTGCCAATTCCTGGGAACCACCAACGTGCTTGGTGATGGATAGATAACCAACCTGTGGTCCACCCAGCACTGGAACTGAGCAGTCAAAAGCAGTGACCCGCGTGTTTCTGCTGGACCGATTCTTTTTTTTTTTCATCATAAAATGTCCTTTTTCCTTTGTCTCTATGACTGTTTTGGATTTGAAGTGTATTTTGTGTAAGTATGGTCCCCTCTGCTCTCTCCTGTTTACCATTATTATGTGATGTCTTTTTTCAGTTCTTCACTCTCAGCTTATGTGTGTCCTTAGATCTAAAGTCAGTCTGTTGTACACAGCACAGCCTTGTGTGAATGGAACACAGGCTCAGATACATATGACGAGTCCAGTGACCTACAGCAGTGTCATGGGGTGATCTGATCATAAACCCCTAACTGGGCAGGTCACAGTGGGCCTATAACTTTGTCATGCCCAGTCCTATAACTTTGTCATGAGAAGCCTTAATCATCGACACAAGGGAGCCCTGTCCCTGTTCTTGTGAAGGTAGGTTCACACGTGTTTTCCATGCCAGAGTTGCCCTCTTTTTCAGAGCCCTCCTAGGTATGGCCCCACTCACGGAGCACATGGCCTGTGACTGTCGTGCACCTTGGTGTCTCCCACCTTGTGTGCTCTTCCTCACTTCCTCTCCCAAATTGCAAAGGTTCAAAAGAGCCAGACTGTTATCCTCCAGAGTCTTTCAGATCTTGCTCATGGCATGTCGTCAGTTCTGCTAAAACAAGCTCAGAACATTTCTGTACAGGTTTAGTTGTTGTTATGTTGCCAGTTGGATCTTTTTCTTTTCCACCTATTCAGCCACTCTGTTTCTTTTGATTGGGTATTTAATCTATTTACACATAAATATTTATAGGAAAGGGTGTATGGTGACCATTTTGCTCCTAGTTTTCTTTCTGTCTGTAGGTATTTCACTCCTCTTGTTTTTTGCTGTCTTCCTTGGTGTTGCATTGATTTTTTTGTAGTGATATTCTTTGACTCCCTTGTTTTTCGATGGGTATAAAGTTTTATTTATGCAGCACTGTGCACTGAAACAGCTGTTAAGGGGACAGATTTCATGTTATCTGTTCTTAATACATGGACCCCAAAGCCATCTCAAATAAAAAAACCTAAAGGCACAAGGAAACTTCTAGAAGTAGTGGGGATGTCCGTTATCTTGATTGTAGTGATGTATACTCAGTGTAGATGTTCAATATGTGCAGTTATTTTGTATATGTATCATATATCCATAAAGCCGTTAAAAACAATCTTTCAAAAAAGAAAATGAGCTTATGAAGCCACAAAAAGATTGGGAAGAATCTTAGATGCGTAGAGCTTCGTGAAAGAGGCCCATTGGAGAAGGCTGCATGCTGAGTGTTTCCTGATGCGGGGCATCTGGAGGCTCAGAGACAGAGACAGCAGGCAGGTCAGTGGTTGCCAGGGGGCGGGGCAGGGTGAGGAGCAAATAGGTGAGAAAGCGGTGGCCTTCAGGGCAGTGAAATCACCGCTGTGATACTGTCGTAGTGGGTGCATGATGGCAGCCTGCTTAGCAGCGGTGACCAAGGTGGCCCCATGGGCAGCAGCCTCTGGGTGCAAATGACATTATACATCTGTTAAAACTAGTGGAGCGCAGCCGGTGCGGCTCAGTTGGTTGGGGCGTTGCCCCATGCACTGAAAGTCAGGGTTCAGGTCCCCAATCAGTGCGCACACCTAGGGTGTGCATTCAATTCTTGGTTGGGGCACATTCAGGAGGCAAGGGATCAATGTTCATCTCTCACATTGATGTTTCTCTCCATCTCTCCATCTCTCTCTCTTCCCCTTTGTCTTCTGTCTTCAACAAAACCTTGTAGAATCATACAACGTAAGGCATGAACCACAATGTTTTTAAATATTTTTCTTAATGAGTTTTTAAAAATTTTTCTTAATGATTTATAATTTTTTAATTATTGTTTTTTAAACTATTAATATTTTATTTTATTTTTAAGTCATAGTTATTCTATCACTGCATTCTCAATTTTCCCAGTTTGTCCTCCTCCACTCATCCCACCCCCACCTCCACCCCTACAATCAATTCCTGCTATGATGTCCATGTCCATGAGTCATTGATACATGTTCTATGTCTAGTCCCTTCTCTTTCTTTTCACCACTGTCCTCCTTCCTCATCCCGTTTGGTCACTTTCAGTCTGCTCCATGTTTCCTTGCCTGTGGCTTCTTTTGTTCATTCGTTTATTTTGTTGAATGGATTCCACTTATAGGTTAGACTATATGGTATTTGTCTTTCACCGATTGCCTCATTTCACTTAGCACAATATTCTCCAGTTCCATCCATGTTGTTGCTAAAGGGAGGAGTTCCTTCTATTCTTTTTTTAAAATGTGGGTTGATTTTATTTATTTATCTTTTTAAATGTCAAAATCTGCCATAAAATATTAAATCATATAAATCCATTATAATGTCTCAGCAATTAAAACAACATGACACCAGCACAGAAATAATCAAGTAGATCAATGAAATAAAGTGAGCATTCTAGAAAGAAATGTATATATCTCTTTGACAATGTAGTATATGATTAAATAGATATTTCAAATCAATGGGTAAAATAAAGCTTCTTCAACACATAAGGTGTATGGAACAGTGTTACTTGAAATAAAACAACTACAGAGCACTATTTCACACGTTATGCAAAAAATATTCAGGTGAGTTTAAAATCAATATGTAAAATCTAAGGAGTTTTAGGAGAAAATTCTAAATAATATTTTTCTTACCCTGAAGTAAGATATTCAAACCCAGAAACTATGAAGTTAAATATTGACACTATGAGTATATTAAACATTGAGGTCTATATAGTAATAAATATATAAAAACAGTTAAAGGGCAAGCAATAGAATAGGAAAGTGTTTGAAACACTTCGAAGAAAGGGTTAATATTTCTTTTCCTTTCAGGCAAAAATTCTACAAACATGTAATAAAAAAAAAGAAAGAATAGAGAATACCAAAAAGTCACTTAAAGATTTTTAAAAATAAGAGAAATAGGCAAGCAAAATAGAAACACGGGTTTAGTTTCAACAAATACTAAATTTCCAATTAAAATAACACATGTTTGTCACAATCAGGTTAATATGTATTAAAAGCACTTGTAACATGAAGTACTGGTGACTGTGAAAATAACTGAGAATTCATAGTCTCTTCATGGTAAATCAATTTATTTAGCATATTTTGCAGTGCTGACATGGTGCAGGTGTTTTCTTTTAGCCTCCCTTTGTCAGGGAAACCCCTGATTTCGCCTCCATTATAATGGAGAGTCTTGCTTGGTAGAGTAGCCTAGATTGTAGGCCTTTGCTTTTCAGTACTTGGAATATTTCTTGCCATGTCCTTCTGGCTTGTAGTGCTTCTGTTGAAAAGTCAGCTGCTAGTCATATTGGGGGCCCCCTTATATGTTACTACCTCATTCTCCCTTGCTGCCTTTACCATTCCCTGTGTGTCTTTGATAATTGGTATTCTAATTAGGATGTGTTCTGGACTGGTCTTCATTGGGTTTCTCTTGAATGAGACCCTCTGTGCCTTTTCTCTCCTCCAGGTAGGAAAGTGTCCCCTCATTACTGTTTCAGACATGTTTTCAAGTCCTTCCTCCTCTTATTTTCCTCCTGGTTATCCCTGTTATATGGATATTATTACGTTTCAGGTTGTCCTGCATTCCCCTCCAGAGCGCTTCATTGTTTTTCAGTCTTTTATCGTTTTCTTGTTCTTGTGAGGAGCTTTTTTGTACCTTGTCCTCCAGCTCACTGATTCGATCTTCTTCTTTTTCAAGCCTGCTTTTGATTCCTTCTACTGGCTTCTTCAATTCAGGAATTGTATTCTTCATTTCCTCGTGCCTCTTATTGATAGTTTCTATGTCCTTTCTCATGCTGATATAGCTTGCAGAAAGTTCCTCGTGGTTGCCCTGTAGTTGTTGGTAATTCTCTCTTATCTCCCTGAGCTCCTTGCGCTTCCTTAGAAACGTTGCTTTGAACTCAATATCCAATTGTTTACTTACCTCTCTTTCATTGAGTTCCCTTTGTGGGGATTCCTCCTTTCCCTTTGCCTCAGGGCTGTTTATTTGTGTTCTCATTATTTGTGGGGCTCTTCTCTTTTGCTTCTGCTTCTCAACTGATCTGTTTTGATTTTGTGACTTTGCGGTGTGAAATTCTATGGCGGTAGCCCACAGTTTTTTCTTTCAGGAGCTGCCACTGATGATGTCAGATGTTGACCCTGTCTGACCTTAGGCAGTCCTTAAGAGACTTTGAGGAATCTACTGTCTCTGGCAGTCTCCTTCAGCTGTTGATCTAGTCACTGTGCACTGAGCACACTAGTTTAGACACCACAGGGCAGAGCAGAGCACGTCTTGGGGGTGGGGTTCTTGGGTCCCCTCACGGTGCTGCTGCTCAGGGGAGTCGTCCTCCTGTGAGAAATAGTTGCTGCCCTGTGGGGGATGAGTCTGCACCAGGATCCCACCAGTTATTCTCAGTTCTTTCCCCAAAGTCTCCTTCCCCAGTGTCTCCTCTTCACCCCACTCTGCCCTCACTTCGCTGAAGCCTAGGGTAAGTGACTGCAAATAAAAATGTATGCATTGCCCTCTAAAGGGCTCCTTGTGTCTCCAGTGGCCCATCTCTGGCAGAGAGCAACCCTGCTCCTATTCACATCTGGCTGCCATTTCTGAACTTTCTGGGCTCTAGTGCTGTAGGCTGTGGATCCCTGCTTATGGATTAGCACCTGCTCTTCTCAGGGGATTCCAACTGGCCATTTCAATATCCTTCCTGAGCCCCATTATGCCTCACACAGGTACTGAAGTCTCTATCACACTCTTTAGCGGTTAGGTTGTGCTAAAGGTTATTCTTCATTTTGTCCAAGGTTATAAGGCTTCTCTCTCGCTATTATTCAGTTGTTTTTTCCAGGTGATTTCTCACCAGTGTAGTTTCAATTTCAGATTGGTCCTGGGAGGAAGTCAGTGTGACTTCCACTCACTCCTCTGCCATCTTGATTCTTCTCTAATTATTGTTTAAACTGTTACAGTTGTCCAAATTTTTTCCCCTTTGCCTCCTCTGTCAAGTCCACCCCCCACTCCCATAGTCAATGCAAACACTGTTGTCCATATCTTTGGGTTCTTCATGTATGCTCCTTGACTAATCTCTTCAGTTTATTTTAATCAGTCCCTCTCTCCCCCTACCCTTTTACAGCTATTATTGTCCCGCAATTCTATGTCTGTGGTTCTATTCTGCCCCTCAGGTCTGTTTGTTCCTTCGATTCCTCTTATAGGTGAGATTACCCGCACAAAAACACAGCACACCTGGTGGGAAGTGACCTTCAGTCAAACAGCTGGAGGGGAGGACACACCAAAGAATGACCCAACGATAATCAAAACCCAAATACTTCCAGAGAGTCAACATAATTGGCATAAAAGACCTCAAAAGCGCAGCAAGCTCAGGAGATCAAGGAGACTGAACTGCTGAATCTCACAGGTCTCCCACACCAGACTTTCCCACCACATAGTCCGGAAAGTGAGACAGGTCAATTAAAGAGGTAGAACGAGGATTTCAAAATGACAGAGGAGTGAATGGAAGTCACATTGCACTCCTCCAAAGTGTAATCTGGAATTACAACCAAACTGTGAAGATATCACCTGGAAAACAATTAAACAATAGTTAGAGAGGATCCTTCAAACTTCCGACAGACAGATGAATCGTCTTTAGCACAACCTAACTGGGAAGGAGTTCAGCACAGGCTCGAGAGGGTGGACTAGGTACCCGCGGGTGACAGTGCCAGATGGATATTGAAATGAGCAGTAGGATCCCCATGAGAAGAGGAAAGCCTAAACTATAAGAGGACCTCTCCATGCTACAGCACCAGAGCTCAAAAAGCACACGAACAACAGCCAGCTGCGATAAAACACAAGGGTGCTCTTTGCCGGTGAAGGGCATCTGGAGACACAAAGAGCTGTTTGAAGGACTAATGCATTAATTTGTAGTGGCATTTACTTACCCAGGGCTGTGGCAAAGGCGGGGGCAGAGTGGGCTGGAGCCATCTGAGGTGAGACTGGGAAAGGAGACTTTGGGAACTGAGGAACTGAGAAAGTGGCCGGCTAGTTCCCAGTGCTGACACACACCCCATTCCGCAGCTGCCATCTTTCTCAGGAAGACCGCTCTCCGGAGAAGCAGCAGCATGAAAGGACACAATAGCCCTGCCCCCAGAAGGCTGTGTCCTGGCCAGATGTGGCACAGGCCTAGTGTTGAGCAGAGAGCAGCAGTCACATATAGTAGATCCCTGGCTAAAGGGGAAGCAGAGTAGTCTAGACTACTTGAGGAGAGTTCAATACAGAGGTGTAGTGGAGCAAAATGAGGAAGTAGCTGGGGAGTCCCCAGTGCTGACTCCTCCCTCATATGGCAGCAGCTATCTTGCTCAGGCAGACCAGTTCCCTTAGTGATACCAGCATGAAACGACATGGTGGCCACACTCCGAAGATACTTAGCCCAGGCCAGGTTGTTGGGAAAACTAGACTCCTGAATGCAGAGCGGCAGTCACAATTGCTGGATCAGAAGCTGAAGGGGAATCTGAGTGGTCTGGAGATGACTGAGCAGGGTCTGGAGACAGAGGCGTTGGGGAGAGAACTAAAGAAATAGCCAGACGGACCCCAGTGCTGACTCTTCCCACATATGGAAGCAGCAACCTGGCTCAGGCAAAGCACTCTTCTGGGTGGCAGCAGTGTGAAAGGACACAATAACCCCGCCCACAGGAAAAACCCTTCCCTGCCCTGTGGTGCCTAAACTTGACAGCTGAGGGCAGAGTCTAGATTAAAAAGTGGAGGAGACACATACAGACAGTAGATTCCTGGCTGTCTCTTAAAGTCTGCCTAGGGTCAGATGGGGTCAGGAGCTGACATCTTCAGAGGCATATTCAGAAACAAAGAAGGAAAGAAAGAAAGAAAGAAAGAAAGAAAGAAAGAAAGAAAGAAAGAAAGAAAGAAAGAAAGAAAGAAAGAAAGGGAAACTAGTCTCCTATGGAAGCTTACACCATAAAGGCAGAAAGTCAAGACAGATTGATTTAAGAAGCAGAAGAAAAAAAGAAGAGCTTCACACATAATGGGAAGAAAAAGAGACACTTCCCAAGTGAATGGAAAGGAGGAATCTCCACAAGGAGAACTGAATTTGATACAGGCAAGTGAGCTATCAGATATTGAGTTCAAAACAATGGATATAAGGAAGCTCAGTGAGCTGAAAGAGAATTACAAGAAACTGCAGGGTAACTATGAGGAAGGTACAGCAAATGATATCAGCATGAAAAAGACATAAAAGGTAATAATAAGAGGCAAGAGGAAATGAAGACTACAATTTCTGAATGGAAAAACTCAGTAGAAAGAATGCAAAGCAGGATAGATGAAGCAGAAGATCAAAAACAGGAGATGGAGAACAAGGTAGGAACAAGCTCCCAGGAAGAGCAAGAAATGGAAAAAAATACTCAAAAGGAATGAAGAGGCGTTCCGGGAAATGCAGGGCAATTGAAAACACAATGATATCCGTATAATAGCGATACCAGAAGGAGAAGAAGAGGAGGAAGCGATAGAGAATATGTTTGAAAAAGTAGTGATGGAAAACTTCCCTAATTTGAGGAGAGAAAACATCATAGAAGTCAGGAAGCACAGAGGGTACCACTGAAGAGGAACCTAAAGAAGGCAACTCCAAGACACATCATAATTAAAGTGGCAAATATCAAAGACAAACAGAGAACCTTAAAGGTAGCAAGGGAGGAACAGGTAGTAACATGCGAGGGAGCCCTGATGCAGCAAGCAGCTGCCTTCCGAACACAAACACTAGAAGCCAGAAGGGAACCACAAGAAATATCCCAGGGAATGAAAATCAAGGGCCTGCAGGGAAGACAATTCTACCCCACATGGCTCTCCATTAAAATAGAAGGCAAATTAAGGAGATTCCCAGACAAAAGAAAGCTAAAGAATGCACCTCCACCAAACCAGCACTACAAGATATGCTAAAGGGTCTGCTCTAAGGAGATGAAGGAAAAGAGTGAAGAGGTTCACAGGTAGCAAACGAAAAAATGAGTAAGTACCTATCCATGATAACCTTAAGTGTAAAGGGATTAAGTGCTCCAGTCAAAAGACAGAGGGTAGCTGAATGGATAAGAAAACATGACCCGCAAAGATGCTGACTTCAAAAAAAATAACCACTTCAGAATAAAAGCCTTATAGAGACTGAAAGTAAAGAGATGAAAAAAGTATTCCAAGCAAAGAGACAGAAAGAAAGCAGGTGTAGCAATACTTATATCAGTCAAAATAGTTTTGAAAACAATGGTTATAAAAAGAGACACAGAAGGACAGTTTATAATGCTCACAGGAAGAATTTATGAAGAGTACATAAACAGGACACACCTATATGTCCCCAACATAGGGGTACCCAACTATATAAAGAAAATATTGGAGGACTTCAAGAAACATTAAGACAGCAACACACTGTCAAGAGGGGATTTTCACATCCCACTCTCCACATGATTAGATCTTCCAAGAAAAGAAAAAACAACAAGAATATTGTGGAATTGAATGACACTTTAGGTCAAATGGACTTACATAAAATATATAGAACCTTTCAACCCGATGTAGCAAATACCCACTTTTTTTAAATGCACATGGAACATTTTGAAAGATAGACTACATGACACAACACACACACACACAAACACACACAGAAACGGAAAAAATTCAAGAAAATTGAAATCATAACAAACATTTTCATGGGCCACAAGGGCTCGAAACTCGAAAGAAACCCAGGAAAAAACTCAAAAACTTTCAAACTGATGGAGACTGATTAGCACTATTAAACAATGAATGGGTCAATGAGGATATCAAAGAAGAAATTAAAAAGTTCCTGGAAACAAATGAAAATGAACACAGAACAGTTGAAACCATAGGGGACATGGAGAGGCAGTCCTCAGAAGGAAGTTCATAGCAGTAGAGGCCAAACTAAAGAAGATAGAAACATTTCAAATAAGAAACCTAACCCTAGACATCAAGAACTGGAAAATTAACAACAACCAAAGCCCAGAGAAAGCAGTAGGTAATAATCAAGATCAGAGCAGAATTGAAAAACATAGAGACTAAAGGAACAATTCAAAGGATCAAGAAAACCAGGAGCTGGCTCTTTGAAAATGTCAATGAAACAGACATGCCTTTAAGCAAACTCATGAGGACAGAAAAGGAGAGGAGACAAATTAATAAAATCAGTAATGAAACAGGGGAAATAGCAACTGATATCACAGAAATACAAAGGATTGCCTGAAATTACTATGAACACCTACATGCCAGGAATTTTTGAAAACCGCTATGTAATGGATTAATTTCTAGAGAAATATAACCTTCCAACGATGAATGAAGAAGAAACAGAAAGTCTGAACAGACTGATAAGAGCTGGTGAATGTGAAGCAGCAATCAAAAATCTCCGAACACAGAAAAGCCCTGGACCAGACGGTTATAGAGGAGAATTTCACAGAACGTTTAAGGAAGAGCAAATCCCTATCCTTCGTAGACTATTACTAAAAATCCAAGACGAGGGAAGTCTCCCAAATTCCTGAGGCCAGCATCATCCTAATCCCAAAACCAGATAAAGACACAAGGAAGAAAGAAAACTATAGGCATGTCGCTGATGAAGACAGACACTGGAACCCTGAACACAAAATTGGCACACTGCATCCAGCAGTACATTAAGAGGATCATCGACCATGATCAAGTGAGATTCATCCCAGGGATGCAAGGATGGTTCAAAATCAATAAATGTAATACATCTCACAAACAAAAGGAAAGGCAAAAACCACACGATCATATCAATAGATGTAGAAAAAACATTTGATAACGTACACTGCCCATTTATCATAAAAACACTCAGCAAAGTGGGAGTAAAGGGGGCATGCCACAGCATAATAAAGGCTATATATGAAAAACCTGCAGCCAAACTCATACACAACGGGGAAAAAATCTAAAAGTTTTCCTACTAAGATCAGGAACAAGATAAGATCGTCCGCTTTTACCGCTTCTCTTCGATATAGTATCGGAAGTCCTAGTCACAGTGGTCAGTCAAGAAAAAGAAAGCAAGGCTTCGAAATTGGAAAGGAGTAAGTAAAATTATCATTGTTTGGAGATGACATGATAGTGCACATAGAGAACTCCAAAGACTCCAACAAAAAACTACTTAACCTAAGAAGTCAATCTGGCAAAAGAGCAGGATACAAAGTCAATATTTAGCAACTGAAGACATTTTTGTTCACAAAAATGAAATATCAGAAGAAGAAATCAGGAAAAAAATCCCCTTTGGTATCACAATAAGATAAATAAAGTACCTAGGAATAAACTTAACCAAGGAGGCAAAAGACCTGTACTCAGAAAAGTATACAACATGGAATACAGAAATTAAGGAAGACAAATAAAGGGAAGCATATATAGTGTTCATGGATTGAGAGAAGTAATATTATAGAAATATCCATACTACCCAAAGCAATTGATAGTTTCAACATAATCCCTATTAAAATACCAGTGAAGTGTTTCACAGATATAGAACAAACATTTAAAAAAATTAAATGGATCCATAAGCTACCCCAATAGCTGCAGCAATTCTGACAAGGGAGAACAAAATCAGAGGGATCACAACACATGACATCAAATTATACTACAGAGCCACTGAAATCAAAACAGTCTGGTACTGGCATAGAAATAGACCCATAGATCAATGGAACCGAATAAAGAACCCCAAATTAAACCTATGTCTTTATGGTCAATTAATTTTTGACAAAGGGCCCAGAAGCACACAATGGAGTAAAAATAAGCTCTTCAACAAATGGTGTTGGGACATTTGGACAGCTACATGCAAAATTGAAATTTGACCATTGACTTACAACTTACACGAAAACAAAATCAAGATGGATTAAAGTCTTAAATGTATGTTGCAACACCCTTAAATTCCTAGAGGAGAACATAAGCAGGACCCTCTCAGATATTCGAAGCAGCAGTATTTTCACCGATATGTCCCCTAGAGTACGGGACATAAAGGAAAAATTAAACAAACGGGGTTTAATCAAAATAAGGAACTTCTGCATGGCTAAAGAAAACATCAGCAGAAGGAAAAGGGAACGAAAGATATGGGAAAATATATTTGTGTATGATACCTTGGAGAAGGGATTGGACTCCAAAGTGTATAAAGAACTCAACGACTCCACTCCAGGAAGACAAACAATGTAAGAAAAAAAAAATGGGCAAAGGACGTGAACAAACACTTCTCCAAGGAGAACATACTCAGGGCCCAGGGACTTATGAAAGGATGCTCAAGATAAGTAGCCATCAGAGAAATGCAAATGAAAACCACAATGACATGCCACTTCTCACTGGTCAGAATGGGCATCGTAGACAAATCAGCAAACATCAAGTGCTGGTGAGGATGTGGAGAAAAGGGAAGCCCTGGTACACTGTTGGTAGGAGTGCAGACCGGTGCAGCCCCTTGGAAAACAGTGTGAAATTTCCTGAAAAAGGTAAAAATGGAACTGTCTTTTGACCCTATGATTCCACTGCTGGAATTGTACCCTACGAATCCCAAACAGCCGTTCAAAAGAACCTATGCACCCCAATGTTCATGGCATCACAATTTACAGTGGCCAAGTGCTCGAAGCAACCGAAGTGTCCAACAGTAAATGAGTGGATCCACAAACTCTGGTACATTCAACCAATGGAATACTATGCAGCAGAAAGAAAGACAGAGCTCCTACTCTTCACCACGGTATGGACTGAACTGGAGAGCGTTATGCTAAGTGAAATAAACCAGGTGGCGAAGGACAAATACCATGTGATCGCACCTATAAGTGGAACCTAATCATGAAAACAAACAAGCAAGGAAATATAACCAGAAACATTGAAAGAAAATACAAAGGGACAGTTTCCAGAGGGAAGGAGGAAGAGAGGTAACGGGGTAAAGAAGAGAAGGGTCGAATCAAAGAACTTGTATAATGGACCCATGGAAAAACCAAAGTCGTGAAGGATTGATGGCGGGAGGTGGTGGTGGGTGGGATAGGGGAAAGGGTTCCCAGGAAAATGGACACAAACGTATATGAACAATAAAAATAGTATAATAGTAGAATACACTAAAATTATGTCTTTTCAAAAATTCTAGGAGCTAAATCCGCAATTTAAAGAGCAGCCACAGTTTAGCGAGTATTTAATATTAATCAAATATATAAAATAATATTAGAAAAGAAAATAATATAACAACGTATAGAGGATAATACAAAAATAAACTGTGTTTTGTGTACTCACAACTATAAAACTACTTTTGCCTCACTCTGTATAGGGAAGAGATTTTCCCTACCTACCCAGAAAAGTGTTGGAATGAAAATAAAATTTTACATAGGAAGAAAAATAGGTAAATATGTGGCTTTTTCAATAGAGCTGGAGTATATGGAAACTCTCCGTACTGTCTGCTTTGTTCATGTCTGAATCTAAAAATATTTTTAAAAAATGTTTTATTTATTTTAAAAATGAGAAAGAAAACAAAATGCAAACTTGACGGTATGAAGCAAAGCAAGAACAGCACCAGGACAGCAGCCTAGCCTGGGGAAGGGGCTGAGGCAGCACCGTGGACAGCACCGCAAGGCCCTGGGCACAGGTGCTGCGTTGCAGCTATCCACTGAGGAAGAGGCAGCAGCGTGGACACATGATAGACTTACAGGGGGAGTTCACAGGTTACAAATGCATTCTGGACCATCGTGCCATGACCTCATGAACCTTAAGGTCACTACACCCATTTTTGTGTCTAGGAAGGACCCTGCACTGAACGTCCTGCCTGCAGTGGTTTCTGCCACCTGAGTAGCTCTCATAAAGGACTTCCCAGGGTCTTATTTCAGCCTCTAGGACTGAGGATTTCTGTATCCAAAGGAACCTGCACAGTTCTGCCCAACTAGTGTGCCTCTACTCTGACCAACCAGGACAGTGCCTTTTGAACCAATCAAGCTTTCAGAATTTAGAGACCTCACTTGCATGAGGATAGACCACTCAGGGACCAGGGTGGGGACTTCTGTCCATGTAAGCCAGCTCCCCTCTAGCTCAGAGAGTGAACTTTCCCTTTCTACGAAAGACTGCAGGTTGCATCTCCCTGGCTGAGCTGAAACACCAAAGATGTCTCACTGGAGCAGAGAGGAGCAGGCCAGCTTACAGCAGAGCTGTCCAGCTGGAGAGGGGATTGGCCCCCTGGCACCTCACAGCTGTGCAGCATCAAAGTTCAATTGTGTTGTACCACACATGTTGGGTGTTCCTTTTTGCATTGAACTGTTGCCAACAACCCTTGGCTGGCCAAATATTTTAGTGACAAATTTAGGTATAATATAATTAAGAGTGGGCAAGAGATGCCATTAACAGAGTTAAAACAGCAACCCAAAGAATGGGGAAAATTTATGTAAATCCCTAGTATTGGGTTAATATCTTGAAAACAGAGAGCTCTTCAAACTCAAGAATAAAACAAACAATGATGATGCAAACATGGGCCAAGGACCTGAATAAACATTTCTCCAAGGAAGACATACAAAAGGCCACCCAGAAGATGGAAAAGTGCTCAGCATCAATGTGCACGAGGGAAATGCAAATCAAGACAACACTGAGATATTTCCTCACACCCATTAGGAAGGCTACTATCCAAAATAATAAGTGCCGTTGGGCACGTGGAGAACTCCGGACACTTGTCCGTTGGTGGTGGGAGTGTATCTTGGAGGAGCCACTTTGGAATAGAGTATGGAAGTTCCTTAAAATTTTTATATAGAACTACCATTGAGTCCAGAAATTTCCTTGCTGGTTATGACCCCAAGACAATGGAAGGCAGAGCCCTGAAGGGATATCTGTACACCCACGTTTATAGCAACATTATTCACTGTAGCTAAATTGTGAAAGCAGCCTAAGTGTCTATTGACTGATGAACGAATAAATGAAACTTTGTCTCTCATGCAATAAAATGTTATTTCACTTTAAAAAGGATGGAAATTCTTCCTTGGCCAGGTAGCCCAGTTGGTTGGAGCATCTTCCCATGCACCAACAGTTTTCCGGTTTGGTCCCCGATCACGGAACATGTGGGAAGCAACTGATCGGTATTTCTCCCTCTCTCCCTCCCCCACTCCACACTTTCTCTCTCTCTAAAATCAATAAAAATATCCTTGAATTAGACTTTTTTTTAGAAAAGGAAGGAAATTCTGACATTTGCTAATACATGGATGAACCTGAGGACCTTAGGATGAGTGAAATAAGCCAGTTGGAAAAGGACAAATACTGTGCGATCCATTTCCATGAAGTACTTAGAGTAGCTGAATTGATAGACACAGAGAGTAGGATGATGGGAGGAGGCAGCAATAAGGGAGTTTTTTTCTTTTCTCCTGTTTATGCCCCTCCACTCTCCATGCCACCTTCCACAAGCTTTCCCCAGCTTCCTTAGTTCATGTCCATGGTTTGTACGTATAGGTCTTTGGCTTCTCCATTTCCTATACTATTATTCACCTCCCCCTTTCTATATGTACCGACTCTTTATGCTTCTTATTCCCTGTACCTTTTCCCTTATTCTCCCTGCCCCTTCCCCTATTATATCCAATTCTATGATTGTGTTCCTGTTCTACTTGTTTGCTGATTTTTTTTTTTTTTGGCTCAGTAGTTCAAAGTTGTGAGTTTATTGTCATTATTGTGTTCAGAGTTTTGATCTTCCTCTTTTTCTTAGAGAAGTCCTTTTAACATTTCACATAATAAAAGCTTAGTAATGATGACCTTCTTTATTCTTATCTTCTCTGAAAGCACTTTTTCAGCCCTTCCAGTCTATATGATAGCTTTGTTGGTTATCTTTGGCTGGATGTAGGTTCCTGCCTTTCAGGACTTGGAATACTTCTATCCAGCCCCTTCTTGCCTGCAAGGTTTCTTTTGAGAAATCAGCTAATAGTCTTGTGGAAACTCTTTTTAGGTAAATGTCACATTTTCCCTTGCTGTTTTTCAGATTCTTTCTCTATCTTCAATTTTGGGCAATGCAATTCTGATGTGCCTTGTCGTGTCCTTCCTTGGGCCTTGCTGTCACCAGGGGAAGTTGGTGATGAAGCACCGGAGCTGTATGACAGCATGGATGTTGCTGCTGGGGTCGCAGGAGGCGTGGTACAGTTTCACGGTGGTCTGGCTGTTGTAGTTGGAGCACACTGGGGAAACAGGTGGCAGGCCTGACGTTGCCCTCTCTGATCCTCTGACGTTCACATCCCAGCTGAAGGCCTAAGTGCTCCTAGTGTGAATCCAGCCACATCCTCGAGCCTGCCCCTCGGTCCCTAACAGCAGCCCATGGTGGCAGATGGGCCCATCTTCCCTACGGCCCATGGTCACTTTCACAGGGGTAGACTCGGCATGCTCCACGGTGCAGGTGAACTCCTGTGTTGCCCACTCATCTGAGTCAGTCGTCACTTGGGTGGTGGTGGTGTAGAAGCCAGACATCAAGGAGATGGAAACAGGGAGAGTCCTGACACTGTTTTCCAAAGACCCCGCATCCCAGGTCCTGTTCAAGTGCTCTGGATAGTAGTCTTTGACCAGGAAGCCCAAAGCCGCAGGGGCGCTCCCCTCACTGGGATGCTGCTGGGGCGGGGGATCAGGGGGAAGACGGAAGGGCACTTACTAGGGGCTGTGGGATGGAACCGGGTCAAGGTCTGCTCTGGCTTAACTCTGTCCTGGGGTAGCCCCTCCCGAGGCCCTGGGTAACCTGGGAGGTTGGGCTGAGGGGCAGAGCCAGGGTGGTCTAGGGCATGGAGTACTGGACTATGGGTTCAGCTCCATACCCGGGTGACAGAACAGCCCAGGCTGTTTTTGGGATCATTCCTCCTCAACACCATTTGTGAGCCGTGAGCCCCCGCTGGAAGTTGGTGTTATACCCCCCTTGTTCAGGACCCCACCCTGTGCTTGCGTGGCCAGGGTATGTGCTCTCAGGCAGCTCCAGCAGCAGCCATTCCTCCAGTCTGTGGCTGAGAACCCAAAATCTCCCACCAAAGAGCACGGAGCTTGAGGGTCCGAGGAACTGGCAAGATGTCCCCTCTCCCATCACCCTGAGCCCACACAACACAGCCTGTGGTCCCACATCCTCCACGTTTCTAGAATCACTAGTGTGTCCCGTCACCCACTCTCCTGCTGCTCACGGGCTCTGCTTCCTGCAATTGTGCGTGCCCCTTCACTCCACTGGATTCTGAGCAACCAGGCTTCCCTGTTGCTCTCCCTTCTGTGTTGAACTCCAAGAGAGCCCTGCCCTGGCTCCATGGAGAGATGGCGGGGGCGCTTGGAGCCCACTGGCAGTCATCGCTTAGTGGGTGACTCTGCCAGCCCCTCTCTGGCCTGGGATCCTTGGACCTCAGCCCATCCTACCCTGCTTCAGCTGTTCTCACTCTTCTCCACTTGCTCCTCTGGTTCATACGGATCCATGGCACGACAGCTGGCACCAGCAACTCCTCCTGGCTCTGCGCAGCCAGCCCAGCCCAGCCTGTTTCCTTTTAGCTCAGCTCCACAGAGCCCATGAAGGCCATCCTCATCCAGGTCACCCTGGAAGAGGGCATTTCCAGCTCTGAGTCTCATCTGCCCACAGTCCACAAAACAACCAAATGGCTCTGCTGCAGCTCATTTCAACCTGCCAGCCAAAGACAGGTTCCTCAGCAAGTTGAACTCAAGTTTAGGACAACAAAGTTGGGTCAAAAGGGATTGATAAAACAGCCCCACTGTGTTGATCATGCTGAGTCCAGTTCTGCACAGCTCAGCACAATTCAGTCCACCTTCGTCCCGTTCAGCCCAGTCCACCTCAGCTCAGCTCAGCCCTGTTCAATTTAGCCCAGCCCTGCTCAGCCCAGCCCAGTTAGCTCAGCTCTGCCCACTTTAGCTCATCTCATCTCAGCCCAGTTCAGCCCAGTTCATTTCGGCTGAGGTCAGATCAGCACCGCTCAGCTCAGCCCTGTTCAATCCAGCTGAGTCCAGCTCAGCTCATTCCAGTCAGCTCAGCTCTGCCCATTTCAGCTCAGCCAGGTTCAGCTCAGCTTGACCCAGGTCTGCTCAGCTCAGCTCGCCCAGCTCAGTTCAACCCTGCTATTTCCAGTTCAGATCAACTTAGTCAAGCTGAGCTCAGCTCAGCCCAATTAATTCCAGTTCAGCTCAGCCAGCCCAGCTCAGCCCAGTTCAACCCAGTTCATTCCAACTTAGCTCAGCTCAGTTCCATTCTATCCAGCCAAGCCCAGCTCAGCGCTTACAGTTCGGTCCAGTTCAGCCCACTACATCTGAGTTCAGCTGAACTCCATTCGGCCCAGCTCAGCTCAGCTCAGCCTATTTCAGCCCAGTTCAGTCCATGTCATTGCAGCTCAGCTCAGCTAAACCTGCCCAGGTGTGTCATGCTGAACAAAGAAGAGCCCTATGTCACACAGCTGAGCTCAGGTAGGCCAAGGTGGCCTATTCGACCTACCTTGTCTACCTTAACTTGACCTTATGCTGGTGAGCCCAGCTTCCCCTGACTCTGCCCTGCTCAGCTCAGAACACTGCAGCCAAGTTCAAGTCAGCATCATTTGGCTCAGGTGTGTCCAGCTCAGCCCAGCCAACCTAGGTCAGTAGAGTCCAGGCTACCTCAGCTGGCACACTTGGACCAACCTGAGTATGAGCTGTGTATACAAAGCAGCCCAGTCTGGGAGAACCCAGCTCAGCACAGTCTGGCCCACCTCAGTCCATCACAGGCCAGCATGGCTGAGGCCTGCCCCCATTGACCAGCCTGGCCCCATAGAGCCAAGGGTACTTGGTGCCCCTTTAAATGACTCAAGTCCACTCAAGCCAAAGTTGGCTCAGGCCAGCTCAGGCCAGGCCCCTCTTTGTCAGGCCTGTCCAGCTCAGGCCTGGAGATGTGGTCCTAGGCTGGCCTGTGGTGTCTTCCCACACAGGGGCGGCCAGCTCTGTGGTGTTCCTCTGCCTGGTGGTTGCCCCCTGGCTGATCTACATCAAACCCACTGTCCACACATGATTCCTGACACTCAGCTTTGGGCTCTTCCCAGCCCTGTCCTCTTCCCAGTCCTGTCCTCTCCGGGGGTCTTGGCTCCTTGTCTTCTCCAGGTTGGCTTTGGTTTTTGTCTTGCTTCTTTGTGTTTCCATGCAGGGGAGGCACCTCTCAGAGAGAAACTGTGACCAGGAGGTGCAGTCCCTGGTGGGTGTGCAGTCAGTGAGGTTTCCGCACCTGGCAATGGCCCAGCAGCCTACCCCTCAGAGCTGCCTGGATCAGTCCCAGAGTTGGGGCATCTGGAGGCCACGACCTTGTCAGGCACATAGCTGGCGTGGTGACCGGCTGTCTGTGGCCCCCTGTATAGGTTCCCAGGAGAAGTTAGTCTTTAGAAACCATGGTTGTTATTTTTACATCCAGATGACAAGGTTTGGGGTAGGGGAGCTGTGCCTCAGGGCTCTCTACTAAAAATGAAATGGGAACCCCCAAGGGCCTCCACAGCAGGGGAGGATCCTTTTCTCTGTGTTCTCAGGAAGCTGATGGAGAGGCCGTCTCAGCGAGGTTCCCCCGCTCTCCTCACAGTGCTCTTCGCTCCATGCCTCAGTCCCTCTTCTGCTTCCCAGCTCGTGCCCTGCTCCTCGATGCTGTCAGCACCGAAGAGGTGTCACCCGGCTGCCCCGAGGCACGAGTGGACATCAGGCTGCCAACTGCTGCTCCCTGGCAGGAAAGGGCTGTGGCTATTGTCGCTGGTGCGTGGAGGCCTGGTGGGCCACGTGCATAAATGTGGACATAGGGCCTTCTGCCTATATGCGGATCTCCTTTGTGTGTGTCGGCACCCTGATGGGCTAGCCTAGGTGTGTGTGTGCAAGTCTGTGGGTCACTAGGGGCCCTGGCCACTTGCTCCCATGTCGCTGTCCTGTAGCTGGGCCCCTGCCAGGTCTGCAAGTGGGTTCATGGTCAATGAGGGCCGGAGGGACCTGAGGGAGGTTGTTATGACTGCAAGGTTGGCTGGTGGCCCTGCAAGGCTCCGGCAGACCCTATAGCCAGGGGGATGTCCATGCTGCAGGTGGCCGTCCAGGGTGTTGGGACCACAGAAGGGCCTAGGGGCACCCATGGCATCCGATTAAGACATGTTAAAGCATCCATCCCGCTGCCAACACTGCACTGACATGTTCCTTGCCTCATGTTGTGGATGTGTGCAGCAGGCCTGTGTGTTCCCAGAAGCACCTGAAGGGCCCCCACACAAAAAAATGCCAGCCAAGCTTGTTGGTGGGGACTCCAGGGAGGAGACGTAAGAGCTTCATAGAGAGAGATGTCAGGGACCCACTCACTGTACCTGGGATTTCCACATGCAAGGAGACTGTGTGGAGATGGCTTCATCAGGCCTGGCATCCTGGGAAGACCCAGGACTGCTGCATGGCAGGTAAACCTAGGCAGACTGAGCTGGTGCACAGAGCAGGACTCCACTGGAGCCTTCTGACCCTCGGTGCAGACTGTCATGCTCTGTCACGCCCTGACCTTGGCCCTGGGGCCAGATGTCATGTGGGCGACAGAGCGGGGAATACAGAGTTCCTTGGAAAAAACTGTGATGCTGAGAGAAACCACAAGGCTAAAGATAGCAGAGCCCCGGCTGGGCAGCAGTGTGGGCCCAGGCGAGGGGCCCCATGCTTGCAGACTGCTCAGGTGGGAATGTGCAGGGCTGGGGGCTCCCCTAGACCGCCCTGGCCCCAGGCCACTCCTGGCCACTCTCCCTGGGCTGTGGGCCTGAGGGCCTGGGCCACAGTGCTGAGCCAGACTCTTGGCTCTGTCCTCATGTCTCAGCACGTGTTGGGGTGCTGCTGCTGGGCAGCGGGGCACGTGGTAAGTGAGCACTTTCTCCAGCCTTGTCTGCTGCCAGGGTCCTTTGGTCCTGGACCAGAATGGCTCCCTCAGGTCAGCTGGATCTGGGCACACAGGTATGTGCTGAGTCATTCCTCCCAGCAGCTGTGTCCTTGCCCCAGCCTCGAGGCTTCATCCATGAAACTCTCTTATCCAGGGCTGAGGGTGGATGCCCCCTACCCAGCCTCCTCCACCCCCCTGCAGGGGCTCCACCCTGTTGCCCCTGTGCTACAGGACTCAAGACAAGCCTGCATCTAAAGAAGCTGCGCCTCAACTAGGCACAGCATCTGAGTGTGTGCATGTGTGTGTGGGTGCATACAGTCATGTGAAATGCATATGTGCACATGCTTCTGTATGTGTGTGTGCGTGGGGGAGGAAGGCTTGCCCTCCTACCACTGCCCTGGAAAGCCTTGCTGACCGAGGAGCACACCGCAAGGCGGGGGCAGCACACGCAAGGACAGAGCTGCTGCTCATCCGGATGCAGCTGTCCCCGGGGGGCAGTGTTGTTTGGTGTCCACAGGAGCCCTCAGTGCAGTCCCCTGTGCTGGGGGACATGGTGAATTCTGGAGCTGGGAGACTGGGTAGGGCCCACTGAGGCTTCTTGCTCCATAAGGAGTCAAGTAAGGAGGGCCCAGAGCAGGATTCCACTTGATTAGAAAGTTTCCAAGGAGCTCTGGTGTGGAGAATGGCAGGAGGTTATACAGAACCTGGCCATAGAGCACAGGCTGAGTGGACTTTGAGGTTGACCAGGCTGAAACCGCCTTTGGAGGCCAGGCCACAATGTTAGAAGCCTGCTGGGACAACAGGGACCAATAGGCTCCTTGGAGGAAGCAGGGCTGTAAGTGCTTCTCAGACCTGTACTCACAGGACAGCGGCACCCTTTGGACCCCCCAGACTCAGCTCAGTATCACTGGCACCTGTGTTGGGGGCCAGACCCCAGAGTTCTCCTGGACATTGAGACCAGCTGACCCCTTTGTTGACCTTGGTAGAGGCCCCAAAGACAGCCCCACAAATGTGTTGGTCCCTCCACAGAGTGCCTGTTCCCAGGGGCTGGTTTGAACCCATATCCTTCCTGGGACCGACTGAACCACCCCAGGCTCCCTGACGTATGCTCGCTCCACCTCAGGACGGGACTGCACATGGCCCCTTACTTCCCCCTGAGGGAGCCATGCTCTGATCGCTGGAAAGCGGTGTCTCCTTTTCTCATTTAAATGCTCCCATCACTCAGGAGCTTGAGTGTCTCCTCAGAAACTCAGAAGCCATCAGCACTTCCTTGTCTTTGTTCTTACCATGTTCCCTAGAGGTGTTCTTGACAATCCCTTGGGACTGTGCAAGGCAGTCATTCCAAATGCCGTTTCCTAATTAGTTTTAAATTTTTGAAGACTTGTACCAGTTAATCCCTGTCCCTTCATGTTGCTTATCATGGCCTTCACTTAACAGGAATTCTTATTTAGTGATTGATAGATTCATTTTAGAGAAAGAGGAAGCAGGGGAAGAGAGACATTGATGTGTTGTTCCACGTATTGATGCATTCATTGGTTGATTCCTGTATGTGCCTGACTGGGGATCGAAGCTGCAACCTCAACCTATGGGGAGATGCTACAACCAACTTACCTATGCATCCAGGGCAATTTCACAGAAATTCTTGATTTCCATGAGGTCAAATTCAACACCTATTCACTGTCAGGCTTTGCCTTTGGCCGTTGAAGAGCCCTGTTACCAGATATAGGAGTGCCCTGTGGCTCCTGTAACAAAGTGCCCCAAATGGGGGGGCTTAGAACCACGGGAACTTGTCCCCTGCCATTCAGGATGACAGCAGTCCACCACCAAGGTGTAAGCAGGCCCGAGGGCAGCCTCAAAGCTGCAGGGACACCTGGAAGCTACTGACGCCACTCCAATCAGTGCTTCTGTCTTTGCGTGGCCTCCTGCCCCATGTGTCTCTGTGTGTCATGTCTTCTTTGAAGGCCACCCATAATTGGACTTGGGACTCTTCCAAAATCTAGTATGATATCCAGACTCTTAAGCTAATTTTATCTGCAAAGGTCCTATTTCCAAATGAGATACCTGGGCCGAGGCCGTCTCCAGCTCCCCCCGCCTGATGGTCCAGGTTTTGTCAGCTTCAAGTGGCATCCAGGTGGAGGCGGTCCTCCAGCAGGTGCCCACCATCCGAAGGGTGGGGCGTTCTGGCTCAGCTCCCCCTACCCCCATGCTTTGTCCCACGTCCTCACACCCAACCTGGCCACACTCCCTGTGCATCACCTGTCTGCAAACAGCCACAATGTGTCTGTGCCCCTGGTGCCTGGGTCTGGTAGTCTGCACAGGGGCAACGTGATTTTACAATGGTGTTCGTGCATATGTTACTGTTTAGGAGGAGGGCCTCCCTAAACCTCTCATCCTCTGCTCTTTCTTACTCTTCAGATTTGTCCAATCTGTAAGTGGGCCTCAAAATAAGACAGAGACACACAAGACCAACCCGTCTGGAATTTTGACTGGAGGACGTGGAGAGGCTAGGGGGTCATGGAGCCCCAAGTCATGCTGATGCTGTGACCCACTTATCCCTTCCCCATCCAGCCCCCATGTTTGCAGGTCCCTGGCTAGGTCCGCCATGCCCTGCTTCACTTTCGCTGTGGCATTTTCTGGAGCCACAGCAATGTGACAGGCCAGAGGAGCTGTGGGCTCTGGGGAGAGATGCATGTAGGTCCTGCTCCGGAGGGCCACATAAGTGTAGGGAGGGGAGTGTGATGTGCCCCACGGGAGGGAGGGTATGTGTGCAAAGGCTCAGGGATGAGGCGCTGTGATGAATCCTGGTGGTCGGTACTCGAGAATGGGAGTGGGACATTGTGTGCAATGTGAGGGCCTCTGAGTGTGTTCAAGCACCTCAGAGTGTCTGTGAGTGTGTGAACCACAAACAGAGGTGTGCATGTCAGAGCTAGTCTTCAGGGCTGAAGGCTGCATGTGGTCAGAAGGGGCCTCAGGACTCACATGTGTGCAACTGCATGAGCTCTAGGGCAAGCAGACAGTGGGAGAGGTGGGGTGGCCTGGGTGCAGTGTTGCTGGATGGTCATGGGTGGGAGCCTGGGGCATTGCTGGCATAGTTCCCGAGAGCTTTCCAGCCCCAAGGACTGTGACTGTAGACCAAGTCAGGGTCTTGGGTTCAGTGAGGAGGCCACTGGGTCCGTGGTTGGGAGTGTGACCCTAAGGGAGGGGTGGGCTGGCTGGAGGTGCATGCCTTGGTCCCGATGATAGAAGTGAGGGGTGGGCCTGGGGGCAGAGAGGGAGAAAGGGCTGGGCTGGGTGCAAGAGACATTGCGAGTAGCGTGACCTTCAGTTCTACCACCTGGGGCCCTGTAAACTGACAGCCTGTCTGGCCGGGGTCCCTGTGGGCCATATGTGGCCCTGGGCCCATGCTGGCCATACTGCCAGGCTCCCGCATGTGATTTACCTTGTGCTGGAGCGATGACACCCCTTGGCTGCATGAAGCCCACCGTCCCCCACTCACAGGAAGCACGAAGGGTAACTTCCCATGGCTTTGGGCCTCCCGGGCTGTGCTAGGAGAGGCCCTTCACCAATGCCCCCCATCTTGTAGCCCACCCCAATGCTTGGAACCTGTTCTGGCCAACACCTGGCATGCCTGCCTCCTACCTCAGAGCTTTACTGAGAAGGCAGACACCTGAAAGCTGCCTTGGTCCCTACGGCCTGTGTCTCCACAGCCCAAGGGCTTATCCCGAAGGGTGGGCCTGTCCCCGTCTCAGTGAAGGACAGCCCTGACTCCGCCACTGCCGGCTAGCGGGCCATCAGTTTGTGGCACCTGCTTGGACCGCCCTTCCTTACCCTCCTGTAGCCCCCTGGCCCCTCACTCTCCTGAGATTCGCCCTTCTCCCTGCAGAAACCCAAGGAAAGTTCAGGTCACGGGACCTCGCCCCTATGACTGCTTGCTGCCTGGATCTGTGTTGACCCCAGAACGGGTGCCTCTCCTGGCCTGGTCTTCACTGACCCTTCTGCTTGGCCCATGTTCCTCGCACCCACTCGCGTGTGTGAGGCTGAGCTGTGTCCCCACATTCACGTGTTGAGGTCCTAACACCCCAGCACCTTGGAATGTGATTGTGTTTGGAAATTGGGTCTTTCTGGAGGTGGTAAGTTAATATGAGGTCATCAGAATGGGTCCTAATCTAGTCTGACTGGCATCCTGACAAAAAGAGATTGCAACACAGACACAGGGAGGGACGGCATGTGAAGACACAGAGGAGGTGTCTGTCTCCATGCCCAGGAGGGACACCTCAGAAGGCCAGCCTTGCCACTCAGGCTCTGGAACCTCCAGCTACAGGATGGGGACAGAATCTCTTTTCTGTTTCAGCTGCCTGTCTGTGCTGACTGACACTCCCATCATGTGCGTCTTTGTTCTGGCCACGGGCAGTCCAGCTTCCTGCCGCAGGCACCTGTGTGCCCCGGTGCCCCCTTGTTTCTGGGTCTTCCTCACCCGCTGGGAGCCCAGGGGCCACTGGGAGTGGAGGGCATGAGGAGATGGGGGGCTGGCAGGTTCTGGTGCTGGGAGGGTGTGAGGGGGCCTGACACATGACTTGGACAGGCTGGGGGTTTCGTGAGGTGTCCCAACACACGGAGACACCAGCGAGTCACGGAATTGTTAGGATGCTTTATTGTCATTTAAAGCAAAAACAAAAACAAGAAAAACAGTAGCAAAAAGTAATTGGATCCAGAAAATTAAAAAGAAAATAAAAAGCAACCCAAGCTACAAGGTGGCGTTTCCTTGGCGCAATCTCTCTCTGTGCATCCCCTATAGTCATGGGGTCTGCATCTACCCCGTCTCAACTAGGCAACCTGATTGGGCTCTCGCTGGCAATGTGGGCCTCTGCCCACCATTCTGGCTCCCCGAAGCTGGGGGCACGCTCCCCGCCACTCAGTCCTCTGAACTCTCACACCCCCTGCCTCGCTGGAGCAGGGTGAGGCCCTGGGAAGGGGCGAAGGGGCCGAACTCAGGCCCGTTGTGGCAGCTCTCCTGCTCTCTTGGCGTTCTGCACCCCAATGACCACGTCCTTTGGCGTCCTTTGTCCCCTGAGGAGGCTGTGTCCTGCCTTCTTGGGACCTGATCTACAGTCCCCTCCTCAGAAGGCCTGTGGGAGGACATCCACCCCTCTCTGGATGGCACTGCCCGGCACCCTGGTTCCTTGCAGCAGCCCATCCAGGCCCCACTTTGAGGGTCTCCTCTGGTGTAGGACACCTGGGTGACTACTGTGGAACATGCTTACATTTCCTGGTGGGGCCCAGGACCCTTTGAAGATGCCTGCATCTTGGATCCTGCCCAGTTGGCACCGGGAACCCAGGGCCCCAGGCTCCCCCAGGGGGACTTGCATGCTGACCCCAGGCAGGGACGTTCTGGGAAGGAGATGCAGCACGCTGACGCTCTTGGTGTCCACAAGGCCCATGGCGGTGTCTTGGGGACTGAAGTGGAGGGGCCGGCAGATGTCCATCAGCTCAGGTTGGAGGTATACCTGCTGTCCACCTCGTTCTCCGAAGGGGTCGGTCACAGGGCAGGATGCAGCCTGGGATGGTTGTGAAGTCATACGTCACAGGTGCAGGCCCAGGGTGGCCATGGGTCAGAGGGCGGCATGGCCAGAGGGTAGTGGGGTCAGAGGGTGGAGAAGCAGGCCTGGGCAGTGGGCTGAGTGGCACCAACCAGCCGACTCGGGCCTTGTGCGGGTCGGGGGAGGCCCTGGAGGTCTGCCCGTGAGGGCTGGCATTAAGCCCCCTGTCCGATCATGTTCCTGTAGTCAGGGACGATGGTCCGCTTCAGCTCCACCACCGAGGAGAAGATCCACTTCACCTGCAGGGGTGAGAGCCCAGGACCTCACATCAGCCTCCACAGGGTGGGGGAGGACCCCATGGGCGTGGTGTGGGGACAAGGTGGGGAGAGTGAGGGGGCCAGGGGGCAACTGTGTAGGAACAGTGAGAAATGATGAGGGCCAGTGAGGGACAGCATGGGGACAATGCCGGGACTACCTGGTAGGGTGTGGGGACAATGTGGAGATGGCATGGGGGCAGTGTGGTGTCAGCATGTAAAGAACAGGTCACAACGTGGGGATGCCATGGGGACAGCATGAGGATGTGTGAACAACAAGGGAACCACGGGTGTGGTCAGTGTAGGGACACCATGCAAACAACGTGGGGTGGAGTGGGGACAGCGTGAAGACACATGGGGTCAGTGGGGGGATGGTGTTGGGACATGTGGAGAACAATAACAGGGGAATGGCATGTGGACTCCATGGGTATGGCACAGGAATAACATGGGAATGGCACGGGGGCAGTGTGAGGACAGCAGGCCCACCTTGAAGAGGGTGACCGTGGCGCTGTAGCACACGCTGAGCAGGAAGAGGGTGATGAAGATGGAGATGGTGGTCCAAAGCCCGTCCAGCTCCCCGTCCTGCGCCTCCGCACAGCTCTCATCCAGGAGCACCTCTGGACAGGGAGGGGGAGGTCAGTGCTGGTGGCCGTGGGGCTGGTGTGAGGCTGGTGGTTCCTGGGTCTCCCTCTGTGACAGGGTGGCAGGCACCGGGCAGGACCAGAGGTGCCCAGCTTCCCTGTCCTCCACCTCAGGCCCCAGGTCTCAACCTGCCCTGGGGGCACCCTCTCCTCTCTGCTGCTCACACTGGGCTCTGTGTGGATGAGGTGGCCCTGCTGTCCAGTCTGCTCTGTAGTCCGTCAGCCCTCTGTCTTCCCTGAGGGGTTGAAGGATGGGAGGGGCCCCTGCCCCCGGAAGGGCCAGCACCAGGTCAGTGCTGCGAGTTGAGACAAGCAGGTGGGCTGGAGGGCTGGTCTGAGTGCAGTGGGGAGGATTTCTGCAGATTAGGGAGGGCAAAGTGGTGTGTAACCTGGTCAGCGTGTGGATGAGCTGCTGTGTGGTGCCTGGGGCGTTGGAGGGAGTGTGGCCTGGCTGAAGCCCTCGGTGGGGTTTGCAAGACTCACTCTGTTTTCTTGCCGGGGCCTGTGCAGGGTGCCTGGTGGGAGCCCCAGAGTGTAAGACCTGTGTGCGTGTCCATGTGTGCGTACGTGTGTGCATGTGTGTTGTAAGGTGGCCATGTGAGCTGGCGCAGGTCAGTGGGAGTGACTCATTTTCAGTGGGTCTGGGCTCAGCATCCCTGAGGGCACCTGGATAGTCCCTCCCCTGGGGCCCCAGCGCACTGGCCTCTGCCCCTTTAGGGTAATATCACGTGTGTTCCCCTGAGCAGGCAGGCCTGGCCCCAGGCCGGACAAGGCTGGCAGAGCCCCCTGCCCTGAGGGAGGGTGGGAGGTCGGTTCTTTGGGGCAAGACAAGCCTCTTCCCACAGCTCCAGGGGCCGGGCCTCCCCCTGTGTGGGCCCAGAGCCACCTCATATAGCCCGGAGAGGAGTAGTGAACTGGGAGCCTTGGAGACAAGGGCCACACTGTCCCAGCGTGTTGGCTCATGCAGAGACACAAACTCTGGGCCCTCGCATCCTTGTGGGGCTCTGGAGGGCCCTCCCTGTGCCCTGTCCACTCCTCTGTGAGAGCGGGTGCTGGCTGGGGACTGTGGAGGAGTGGCCTCTGGTGGCAAAACCCCGCCCCCTGTCTCAGGTGCCTGCAGACCTGGAGGCTTTGGTCCTGCCCCAGCGGGCCCACCTCTGTCCCCTTCATGGTGACAACCTGCTGCAGAGCCCGGCCTGGGCTCTTCCTCAGAAAGAACAGTGACAGTGTGGCAGGGTCCCAGGGCAGCGCTGGGTGCTTTATTTAATGCTGAGCCTGGGGTGTGTACATGGGGTGGGGGTTGCTAGGTCCGGGCACGCTGCTCATTTACCCGAAGTCTGGGAGATGGTCTTCTGGGTGTAGTGATTGTGCAGAGCCTCGTGCATCACCGCACACGCGAAGACCTGTCCCTGTTGCCACCTGGATTTGTCCACGGAGAGCTTGCTGTACACGAAGAAGGACCCGTCCTTGTCCTTCAGCGGCGGGGTCGTGATGTACTTGGACTCCGGCTCTGGCTGCTCATTTTGCTTCCACTCCACATTGATGTCTGGCGGGTAGAAGTCTTTGACCAGGCAGGTCACACTGATGGTGTTCTTGGCCAGCTCGTCCGGGTGTGGGGCCAGGGTGTACACCTGTGGCATCCTGGGTTCTCCTGTGGGATGGGGTCAACACAGACAGTCACTGCAAGGTCAGGGGCTGTTCCTCTCGAACCCGCACCTCACCTTGCTGCTGCCCCCACCTTTGGGCTTGTGGATGGTCCTCTCGATGGGGGCTGGGACAGAGTTGCTCTTGACCTTGCACTTGAACACCTTGCCCTTCAGCCAGTCCTGGTGCACGATGGGGAATTCATCTTCCACTCTGTAGGTGCTGTTGAACTGCAACACCTTCGCCTTCTTCTTTAACGTTTTCTGCAGTTTGTCATCCATGTACCAGGTGAACTCTACATCGAGGTCATCTGAAGCCACGTCCAACACCACGCACGTGACTTTTGGAGTCAAGGTGATCATGAGGACGTCCTTGGGTTGTGGGGGAAAGATGAAGACAGAAGGTGCTCCCGGAGGGTCAGCAGCTGGTGTAAAAGACACAGTGGCCAGGGGTCAGCACCTACATGGGCCTCCCCAGGACACCCATCCCCTCGTGGACCACGCCTGGGCTCGGGCCACCTCTTTCGAGGGGCTGACTTACGTGGGCATGTTGGGCATTTCTCGCAAGTTGGTTGAGGTTTGTCATTTTCAATGGGCACTGCAGAGAGAACACACTGAGGGTTATTGTGGCCTGTGTGTAGTTATTAATGCCTTGGGGGTGGGCTTAGGTCAGAGCCAGGGCTCAGCAGGTTTCAGAACATCATCTGCCTCTGGGGCCCCTGATGTTGGGGAAGAGGTGTCAAGCCTGTGTTCATCTTGGGCTTGGTGGAAATTCCCAGAAGACCCCTCCCAGAGATTGGGGACTTTCAGGATGGGGAGACCTTTAGCGCCTCCCCTCACAGCCTTGGGGCAGCCATCCCTGCTCCGTGGCCTGTCCAGGCAGGAGGCTGCCCTGACCTGTCTCCCAGTGGATGTCCCCCAGTGGCTGGGTTCTCACCGTTCTTGTTCACTTTGGTGCTGCTGGCCGGGTGGGCTACGTTGCAGGTGTACGTCTGACTGGACGCGCTGCTGGAGGGCACTGTCACCATGCTGCTCAGAGAGTAGAGCCCTGAGGACTGCAGGACGGACGGGAAGGTGTGCACGCCGCTGGTCAGGGCGCCCGAGTTCCAGGACACAGTCACCGGCTCGGGGAAGTAGCCGGAGACCAGGCAGCCCAGGGACAATGTGGAGCCGGACGTGGCCCCACAGCGGGGGGACAGCGGGAAGACCTTTGGGGCCGTGGTGGAGGCTGCAAGAGAGGAGGCCGTGTGACTGCCAGGGCCTCAGCCCCAGAGGTCCCTGCAGGGTGTCAAGGGCCCAGGCCTGGGACAGGGCACAGGCCAGTGCCCAGGGCCGATCATCTGCAGAGCAGCCACCCATGCGTGTCTTCCACCAAGGTCTTGTGCCTCTGTGGTTGCTGGCGCTGGACTCACCAGCTCAGCTAGTGCTGTGTGGCCTCCTGGACCTGAGCCCCCAAAGCACCACAGAATTCACAGCCCCCTTGTCCTCACAGAGTCCTCCTTCTTCTGACCTGTGGCTCATCCTTCTGGCTGGCACTTGCGGTCAGTCCCCTGTGCTACTGTCCTGCCTCCCCCCTAGCCCTGCCCAGGGCATGGAGTCTCTTCCTCATTGTGGGGCTCTGCCCATGCTCTACTGCCAACCCCGCAGCCAGAGCCCCTGTCACGCTGGTTTTCTGCCCCTCTGGGTCAGCTGCACAGTCAAGGCAGTGATCTGGTTCTCGTCTCCACCCCGGACCCTGTCCCAGTCCTGGCTCCTGTCCAGAGGAGACACCCTTGTCCCTGCCGTCCTCCAGCCCAGGCTCCTAAGTCTGTGCCCCTGGCCCATCAGCCTTCCCCGGTGCTCTGTGTCCTCCTAAGCTCACACATGCCCTTGGCCACCCAGCTCTTGATTGGTCCTCGTCGTTCCTGAGCGCAGCCATATCCTCAGCATGGCTGGCAGCAAGGTACTGGCCTTAGCACCCCTCGTCTCTGTGGTGCAAGTGGTCCAGACACCAGGGTGGCCAGGGTTAATCCCCACCCCACAGCTTGGCCTGGCCCACAATCCTGGTCCCATTAGCCCAACCCGGGGCTCTGCCCCTCGGTCCCCTCTCCTCTTCCACCCTCATCCTGGGCAGGAAGCCCTGGCTCAGGCACTTAGTGGACCTTCCTTAGTTCCACTGAAGGGTCCATTGTGCTGTGCCCCCCGCCATGTCGCCCTACCTCCCTGCAGCAGGACTGGTGCCTCTGGGACAGGGACGGTTGCTTACTGGTCTCAGAGACCCCATTGTCCCTTCCCCTTTAAGCCTTCCCTACCCAGGAGCCACTGTATAAACCCCTTGCTGTCCACCAGGCTCACCTGGCCCCGTGGCTTGCTCTCTGCTTCCTCTCATCACATCTCCCACCTCCTCCAGGGCTCCTTTGCACTGAGGCCCTGCCGTGGTCCCCGGAGCTCCTGGGCTGCCCACTGCCCCTCCTGCCCTCCCGCACTCTGGTGCCTGCTCTGCCTGCTGTCTGGAGTTCCTGGGCATGGAGCCACTCCCTCTCAGGGTCCTGCTGGCTCCCCTCCTCCCAGCTACTACCCCACAGCCTGCCCTGCCCCGTCCCACTTCCTGGACCCACAGAGGAACTCAGGCCTCTTTTCCATCAGTCTCTTGCCCCTGACCATCTGAGGCCCAAGTTCTGCCAACTCAGGCCACATGGCTCCTTACCCAGGGGCTCCTGCTTTCCGTCCCCAGGTGCCCTCTGCATGAACAGCAGGGCCCTCACCCTGAGTGCCTGCAGGACTCCAGGTCCTGCTTCTGGCCCAGCAGCTGGCCTCCTGCTCTCAGAACTTCTGCTCAACACATAGCTGCAGTGTCCAGGCTGACAGCAAATGAGCAAGTGCCCATGCTCCATCCCTGGATCCCATCAACAGCAGTGCCCCATGACTACTGCCCTGCGATCTCTGTCTGCTGACCTGCTCACCACAGTCTCTTTGTCCTCAGTGACGTGGGCAAGATCCCTGTCCCCCCACCGGACCCAGTCACCTATGTACCTCTGCTACCTCCCGTAGAGCTTCCTGGGAAGCTCCGGGTGCTCTTACATACCCTCTGCTCACTTCATAGCTCCTTCAGCTCCGCTAGAGCTTCTGGAGCACTTCTCTGCCCTACAACCAACCCCTGATCACCTGCAAGCTATGCCAGCTCCCCTTGAGCTTCTAGGCAGATTCAAGCCCTTCCACTGGACCCTGCTCACCTACCTAGCACTCCCAGCTCCTCTAGAGCTCCTGGGCAGCTTCCTGCCCTCTCACTGGCCCTTGCTTACCTGCAAAGCTCTGCCAGATCCCCTAGCCCTTCTGGGTAGCTTCCTGACCACCCAGCACCTCCTGCTCACTGCAAAGCTCTCCCAGCTCCCGTAGACTTCTGGGCAGCATCCTGAGCTCCCACCGGCCCCTGCTCACCTGCAAAGCTCTGCCAGCTCCCCTAGAGCTTCTGGGCAGCTTCCTGACCTCCCACCCACCCCTGCTCACTGAAAAGCTCTGCCAGCTCCCCTAGAGCTTCTGGGCATCCTCCTCACCTCCCACCGGCCCTTGTTCACCTGCAAAGCTCTGCCAGCTCC
>NW_026555278.1:0-4321 GCF_021234165.1 Pteronotus mesoamericanus | reverse complement strand
TATTGGGATGCACTGTTTTTTTTTGTTTCCCTTACTATAGTATTCTGTTCTAAGATCCAATCTGTGGTACCACTTATTTAGGAACATATACTGTAAGAATCTTTGAACATAGTGTTAAATTTTTTACAGAAATGAAGTGCCAGTCTGTATTGCCAACAACAGTTTATGAATGCATCTCACTTATCAATACTTGGTGTTGTTATAAAATTATTTTTAAATTTCAATGAGTAAAAATTCCTATCTATTGTGTTACGCATTTTTGAAGGTTTTAAACATTATGCCATGTATCGATCACTTGTACTATAAAATTTTTTGATATCTTTGGCTACTTTTAAAATTGCGGTGTTCCACTACTCATTGATTTACACACTTTGTTCATTAAGGATATTGGTGTATTAAGGATTACACCATGACAAGACTCCAGGAACTGGGTTTTTTTATTTCTCACTGCTCTGGAGGATAGAAGTTGAAATGTCAAGTCTCCAGCAAATTCAGCATCCACTCAGGGTATTCCTGGCTCATGGACCCATCTTCACATTGCATGCTCACATGGTGCCTGGGGCAAGGGAAATCTGGGGTCTCTCGTCTAAGAATACTACTCCCACTCATGAGGGCGCTACCATTATCACCTTCACCTAATCACCTAATCACCTTCAAAGGCCCTACCCCTAAATACCATCGTATTGAGGATTAAGTTTCTATACATGAACTTTTGGGATACACAGATACAGTGTATAGCAGGGAGGTCTTAGGAAAAGCCACTTCAGATAGGGCTTTGGTTAGAATCTATGCTGACGAGGTGACCTCTGAGATGTGACCATTATGAGGAAGAGTGGACCATGGAAAAGATGGCAGGGGGCTTTATTTACAGGAAAAAATCCATAGGTTGTGGTATGAAAAAAAAAAAGTCCTCTTCCTGAGCTGAAAAATGTAAGAAAACCCAAGCACTCAATACTTTGCCACAAGGGGATGGAACATTCAGTAAAGATGTTGAAGTAAACTCTGTTCTCGCCTCCTCACAGGCCCACAGCAAAATTATGACTGCCTTATAAAACCACTGTCATTGAGGACTCCATGAAGATTAGCTGAACAGAATTCCTGTAAGGATATAAAGAAACCACATCAAGGCTCCTAGGAAGCACAGAACAGGGAATGGCAGGTCCCCCACCCATGCTGTTGTGACTAAGAATCAAGAGGGATATCTTGGCTGCAGCAGAATCCCCTGAGGAGCAATGGCTCCAGGCCCCACACATGCCCCCAGCTCCCCAGACTAGGGAACCAGTGCTGGAAGGAGGAGTCCCTATAACACCCGGCTACAAAAACCAGCAGGGACTGCGTCCAAGAAAGACAAAGGGCTACAGGCTACTGAGACATGTTGCTCTTCAGGGGCCAGCATACAAATTCACTTGCTCACACAACACACTCACTGTAAGCTCCAGTTCAGGGATAGAAGCTTAAAAAGCACCAGGGACATACATGAAGGAACCAAATTGACTAACTTCAGGGTGAAAAGGGGAGGGGGAGGGGCTGAAGTAATTCTCTGTGGGGAGAGAAGCACAAGCACAAGCCACATTCTTCCCTGGTTGAGCTCCCCTACCGCCGAGCCATCCCAGTGCTGGCAGCTCCCCATTTGGCTAGATAACACCTTTCACCCACCAGGGTGATTGCCTGAGACACCACCCCACCCAACTTGCTTTCCCGGCCAGGCACTGCTCCAGGTCCTCCACCAGAGCAGCAGCCAGACTTGGCGCATGCTGCAGACTTTCACAGAATTAACAAGGGCCCACAAACCAAACTGTTTTCAATTGCACATGGAACACTTTCCAAGATGTACCACATTTTAGGTCACAAAACTAATCTCAATAAATTTAATAAGAATAAAACCATATCAAGCACCTTCTCTAATCACAATGGTACTAACCTAAAAATCGATTAGAAAAAGGAAACTAATCACACAAAAAAATGGAGGCTAAACACCATGCTACTAAACAATGAATTGGTTATCGATGAGATGAAAAAATCAAAAGATACCTTGAGACAAATGAAAATGAAAACACAATAACCCCAAATCTGTGAGACACAGCAAAAGCAGTCCAAAGAGGGAGATGCAAAGCAACACAAGCCTACCAGAAGAAACAAGAAAAAACTCAAGTAAACAATCTAATGTTATTCCAAAAGGAACTAGAAAAAGAAAAAACAAAGCCCGAAATGAGTAGAAGGAAGGAAATAATAAATTTCATATCAGAAATAAATGAAATGGGGACTGAAGAAACAGCCAAGATCAGTAAAACTAAGAGCTGGCTCCTTGAAAAATGAACAAGAGCACAAACCGATAGCCAGACTCATCGAGAAAAAAAGAGAGAGGGCCCAAAGAAGTCAAGTCAGAGATGAAGGAGAAGTGCCAGCAACACCAGACATACAGAGGATACTAAGATTATACTACAAACTATCATATGCCAACAGATCGGACAACCTGGAAGGAATGGGTATGTTCCCAGAAACATACAATCTTCCCAGGCTGAATCAGGAAGAAACAGGAAATCTGAACAGCCTGAAAACTACTAATGGAATCCAGTCAGTAATCAAAACACTCCCAATCGACAAAAGTCCCAGACAAGTTGGCTTCCCAAGTGAATTTTACCAAACATTCAAGAAGAATTAACACCTATCCTCAAAAATGCGAAAAACTTGGAGCAGAGGGATGGCTTCCAAATGCATTTTACACAGCAGCATTATCCTGGTACCAAAACCATACAAAGACACTACAAAAAAGGAGAATTATACGCCAACACCCTTGATAAATATACGACCAAAAATCCCCAGCAAAGTTCTTGCAAACTGAATTCAACAATCATTAAAGAGATCAAACACTATGATCAAGTGTGATTTATTTCTGGGATGCAAGGTTTGTTCAATACCCACAAATCAGTTAATCTGATATGGCACATAAACAAAATGAAGGATAAATTCACATGATCCTGTAAATAGACACAGAAAAAGCATTTGACAGTCCAAACCCACTTAGAATTAAAACCTCTTAGCAATCACAAACAAAGGGAGCATGCCTCAACATAATAAAGGCTTTGAGAGACCCCTAAAGATTCTACCAAAAAAACTATCTGAACCAACAGATGAGTTCAATAAAGTAGCAGGATACAATATTACTGCTTAGAAACTGGTCACAATTTTAAACACAAATAACAGTATCAAAGATGGAAATTTGAAATCAACCCCATTTATAATTGCATCAAAGAATTATATACCTAAGAATATATTTAAACAAGGAGGTAAAAGCACTGCATTCAAAAAATTAGAAGACACTGAAGAAAAGAACTGAAGACAAAGATAAATGGAGGCATCTCCTGTGCTCATGGATAAGAAGAATTAATGTTATTGAAATGCCCATACTAACCAAAGCAACCTACACAATCAGTGCAACCCCTATCAAACTACCAATAGCATATTTCACAGAACTACTAGAAATAATCCTAAACTTTATATGGAACCACGAAAGACTCGAAATAGCCAAAGCAATATTGAGAAAGAACAAAGTAGGGAGCAAATCCAACCCAATATCAAACTATACTACAAGGTGGTGTATCAAGCCAGCATGGTGCTGGCAGAAAACACACACACAGATCAATGGAAGAGTAAATAGAAGAGCCCAGAAATAAACGCATGCCTATAGAGTGAAGTAATCTATGACAAAGGGAGCAAGCTTATGCAATACAGTAAGGCCCGTCCCTTCAATAAATGGTGTTGGAAAAACTGACAAGATAATGACGAGGAAAAAAGAAACTGGAATACTTTCATATACTATATACAGTAATAAACACAAAGTGGATTAACCACTTAAATGTCAATTCAAAAGCATACACTCATAAAACAAACCATACTCAGTAAACTCTTTGATGTCACTCTTAACAGTATTTCTTTTTGATATGTGTCTTCAGGCAAAGAAAAAGGAAAGAAAAAAGAAACGAGATTACACTAAATAAAAATTTTTCCATAGCGAAAGAAAGAACAAAATGAAAATACAGCCTACTAATTGGAGATGATGTTCTCCAATTATCCACCAATAAGGGGTTAAAATCTAAACTAGTAAGGAGTGCTTGCACTGGGAGCACATATCCAGAATTTGAATACAGAGATTAGCCTGGTCCCTTCCCAAGGATGACATGCGAATTCGTGAAGTGTTCCCTATTTTTTAAATATAGAAATAAGGAAAATAAGGATTTATACATCTTACAACAAGCAAAACAACAATCTGATTAAAAACTGGACCAAACGCCTGAATAGACATTTCTCCAAACAGCACGTA